>NW_023415402.1:57013-155643 GCF_013373865.1 Monomorium pharaonis | reverse complement strand
TCTTCTCACTCTATAGACTGAATTTCTTCATTCTTTATCAAGAAGTGCACATTTCAGTTTTTATTTTGGAGAGAATGTCTTCTTGGAATGAATATCTTAATTAAAGAGTCACTTTACTGCGTCGCCGCACGCTTGCTCGCCAGTTACTGCGCGGCCGAGACCCGATAGACGGCTTAACTCTCGGTTCTCTCGGGAGTAAAATGCAGTTACATAAATATCATAAGAAATAGTATATATTATAATATATACTACCCGCAGCACGCGCGGATTAGGTCAAGCAAAAATTAATTTCCTTCTCTATAAGAGAGTTAACCTACCTATCGGTAGTGGCGCGCATTCATTGGCAGACGAGCGCGAGGGTGCCTCATGTAGCGAAGGATCGTCACATAATGTTTTTACAGGATTAAGACGCGGCTAGGCTAGGCTAGGTTATATATGATTACGGGTTCACACTCGTTTTAATTGAGTGAGAAATTTTACCCCCAAAAGTCGAGTACGTATAGTTATATATAATTTTATATAAGTTTGAATACTGATCGTACACATAAAATTATGTATAATTATATATAGATATACGTTTATGATTTACATTATACATAAATATATATATAAATATACATATACGGATACATACACTGAGAAAAAAATTTCTTTAAATACATTTAAGAAACTCGGTTTTCTTATTACAAAGAAATGATTTATTTCAGTTTAATAATGATACTATTGATGTCATGAAATCATTACTTAGAGGAACAAAATCAAAAATGTACGAAATGATTTACTTAAAAGAATAAAATATTTATTTGCTAGCATACATTGTTTAGTTGCTGTAAAAAAATATTTGTTTGCATCAAAGAATTCTATTTCAAGAAAATGCATTTTCTTGATTGAAAGAATTTTTTTTCTCAGTGTAGATATATATATATATATATATATATATATATATTATATATCTCTCTTCTCTCTCTCTCTCTCAATTCTGTAATAGCATTATGTGACGATCCGTTTCTACATGAAGCACCCTCGCGCTCGGCACGACCGCGCTATATGTAGGTTAACTCCCTTAAAGAGAAGAAAGTTATATTTTTTCTTATTACTTAATCGTGCTGCGGGTGGTAGTCTTTATATAATTGCATTTTACTCCCGAGAGAACCGAGAGGTGAGCCGCCTGTCGGCGGCGCCGCGCAGTAACTGGCGAGCAAGCGCGCGGCGACGCATATAGTATTCTCGCAAAGTCGAGAGAGCGGGTAATCTTTCTGATTGGCTGATGGTGGATCGGGGTAGCCAGCTCGGTATGGTATATAAGCGCGTCGCTTTTCACAGTCGCCACCGCTGCTACTGCATTCGTTGAAGCTGGAGCGTTTGGCTGCGTCAGAAGTCAGCAGAAGTTTTTAGTGCTGCGTTTGAGTTAGCGTTAGAGATTATATACGTTGTATATAAAGTCGTGAAGACTTAGTAGCTTTCGTTTCTCTCGTCAGAGACGCATAGCTCACGACGCGCGTGGACAAGTGACACGTGGCGAATAAGATTCAGACGCGAGCATCTTGAGATATCTTTTCCGAACTCGACGAAAAGAAGCACGAGAACAAAAATGATGCTGAGCCTACAGCGAAGAATGGTATCTCAGTGGAGAATGTTATCCACCTTGCTGTTTCTCGGATTGATTTGCAATGGCGAATTGATGCCCGTTCGTGTACCTGAAGAAACAACGACAACGTCGTCATCGACAGCCAAAAAGAATGGCATTGGCTCTCTGAATAACTACTGGCAAGCGTGGCTCCCGCTGGGCGAGCAGAACGCCTACCAACCCGATCTGAACTCCGCTACTCTTATGCGACGGACGCAAAGAGAGCCGAGTGTGTTTATCGCTCCGGAGTTAAACAACATGAACTTTATAAGTCCTAAGGCGAGCAAGAAATTTCTCCGGGATTTATTAAAAAAGAAGTTCAATAATACGCAAACCTCAGGCTTGGGTAAGTTGATATATTTTTTTAATTAATTAAGTTCAAGTTAATCAAGTTGATATTAAGTTAAATTTTTCAAAATAACTTGTCACAGTTAAAAAATTAAAATATTTAAAATTAACTATATACTATAAGTTAACAGCTATTAACTTTTTAAATTTATTGTCAATTTTTAATTTTTTTACTAGTTACTACTCGATAACCTTGGCAAACCTCGAAGAACGACCAAGTAAAGTCGACCGGTCCACTGCAGCTTAAAGTATCTATGAATTCCGAGTCCGATCGTCAGGTCGAAACCGAGATGTCCCTACTAGCAAAATACATTAACAGTATAATGACTAATACTGGCTAAATATTGGGCATCGCTACTACTACCGGAAATTTCGGGAGATATTATCTTTAACATCAGGGCTGAATAGATAGAACAGAATATAGGAAGAGGTTTTTAGTGGGTAGGCTATGGGGGCAGTATCTCCCGCGATGTGCCCCCATAGAATCCCACACTATCCGGGTGTACGGGCACCCGGATGTCTTTGGCCTCTTGGTGGTTGATAACTACAAAGTTATCCTTCCAAGATGGTCAGGTTGAAGATTTTCCTCTTCCTCGTTAAAAAAAAAAAAAAAAAAAAAAAAAGAGAGAGAGAGAGAGAGAGAGAATAATACAGTAGATGTTTCAGTTCATATAAATATCCATTGTTATATTTGGTGCAAAATATTCTGATATCATTATTTTTGTAGAGAAGGTTAATGCGTGCGCGTGTAATTCTTCATTTAAAATAATCGTTAGTTTAATAATTAAAGTTAGATTTTGGTTGGAATAAGAAGGTCTGTGATATTACTTGGGCTAAATTAGATGAAGTTTTATCTTAGGTATAAGATGTGTTTCTTTACAGTATACTATATATCACTTATATTATATGTATCATTTTGATTGAATTTGATGAAGAGTATTATCTTGGATTTATTTGATACATAAACAAATGTGATTTTTTCCAACCATAAAGGTATACTATATATGTCACTCAGGTGAAATTTAATCAAAAGTCCTACCTTGGATTTGCTATTTCTTTCCTTAAAGAAAAACCATACATTTGGCGCCTTTTTTTACCTTTTTTAAAAAGGTAATTTTCTTCGGATATAACGGATATATTTTGCAGTGTTTATAGGCCACTTAAGTTGAATTTGATTAAAAGGATCATCTTGGATTGATGTAATTTTTTTCCTTAAATTTAAATTTAATCAATTATATATTGATGGTGATGATTAAATAGATAAGGTGTGACGTAGACTTGTTCATCGGTTAAATATTGATAACGTTGTAAGGATAAGAACCATCTTTTGTCACCAAGGTTTGTCACCGGAAATTATATACGTTACTAGTAAAGTAAAGAATAAAAATTAGTATTATTAAAAACATTTATTGAAAATTTTATTCGAGCTAATTAACAGTTGTGAATATTGATTGACAATTACAGCAACATTTCACTGATCCACAATTCTATGTCACACAACATCTCATCTATCTCATCGACGCCAGTGTAAAATCTGAGCTCGTTACTCACTGATTAATTAATTTTTCATTGGTGTTGATGATTAAATAAATGAAGTGTGACGTAGAGTTGTGCATCGGTTAAATATTGATAACGTTGTAAGGATAAGAACCATCCTTTGTCACCAAGGTACCGGCAATTATGTACGTTACTACTAAAGTAAAGAATACAAATTAGTATTTAAAGTTTTATTCAAACTAATTAATAAGTTGTGAATATTGATTGACAATTACAGCAACATTTAACTGATCCACAATTCTATATCGCACGACATCTCGTCTATCTCATCGACACCAGTGTAAAATCTGAGTTATGTTACCCTCTGTTTAATTAATTTTACACTGTTGATGCTGGTGGTTAAATAGATGAGGTGTGACACGTAGAGTTGTGCATTGGTTTGCAATATTGAGAACGTTGTAAGGATAAGTTCTTTTGTCACCAAGGTACCTGTAATTATACATACATTACTAATAAAGCAAAGAATAAAAATTAGTATTATAAAAAACATTTATTTACAGTTTTATTAAAGCAGATTAAAAGCTGTACATATCGATTGTAAATTACAGCAACATTTAACTGTTGCACACATCTTATCTGTCTCATCGACGCCAGTGTAAAATTGAATCAGAGAGTAACATAGCTCAGTTAAATGTTTAATATATATGTATAATAATAAAATAACAATACGAGAATATTTACCATATAAATTTCATATATTACACATATTTGCAATCGAAATTTGTATTATAACCTCATCCTGCATGTCCTGCACGTCACTTACAATTAGAACGAGTCACTGGCTAACCCACGTGACCCAATAAGAATACACGCAGGAGCACGCCGGAGAGAGAGAAGGAAATAAATCTTAAGGTCCTCACACATGAACTGACATTACCATATGAGTAAGGTTTCGATCACTCACGTACTTGATTCAGCCGGTTACGGTTACGGTCGCCCAATTCTGCAACGCGTCGAAACCTTAATGTTATGGATATGTCAATTCATGTGTGAGGGCCTTTACGTCGTCCGTCGCTTTTCAATGTCGCTTTTCTACGTCCCACAGTGGGAGAAAACGAGACGTTAGGCGACAAAAATCTGTAACTACGTCAATTTTCAATGGGAAATAATTGAAACTTGGTATCCTACAAGCTTTTTGGTCGCTAAATCTGAATCCACTGCTAAAAATTAAAAATTTGATATAGCAAATCCACTATGACCAAACAAAAGTGCTACTGAAATGATTTCGGGGTACATTATATCGATCTAAAAATCAAAAACTCACACTAGTACGACGTAGCATATGACTCTGAACAGCGTTCAGAGACACTACCGATAAACTCTAAATGTTCTTATATGTAATTCTTATTGTTGATATATTTTAAATTAGCAACATTCCCAACATTAATACTAAAAATAATAATTAGGCTCTTGTAATTCAATTAAAACAAGAAGGATAATAAGAGTCAGCACAATTAAGATATGTGTGTGCAAATTAATTTTGTTTATTGTTAAATACGTTTAAACGAATTGCAACGCGAACGCAATTTAATACATTAATTGATTAATATAATGCGCAGACGTTTCGACTGCCGATCAGTGGTGCAAGTTTTCGGCCGCCAGCATCGACGGTGGGGGCGGGCACTCGGTGTCGCGTTCGTGCCTCGAGTCTCGGGTCTCGGGCCGGCTCGGCCGCGTCCGCCGCTACTTGGCTATTAGATTGCTTTTTCTCCAAGGCTGCCATGAAGACGAGCGTTTAGCGCGTTGACGCTTGATGAGAGGCCCCGCTCATTCACCGCCCATTACGCAAAAAAAAAGGTCACGATTCACGACGTGATGATAAACGATTTCGATAAAACTTATTATGGATAGGATAGGTTATCACGTAAGGGATAATGTGAGCATGATAAGCAAGAAAATCGTAATTAAAAATTATGAGTGTCGTATCAATCTAAAGAAGAAGACGTCAATGCGCTGAACGCTCGTCTTCGTGGCAGCCTTGGAGAAAAAGGACGGATGTCTCTCTCCTTCTAATAGCCGAGTAGCGGCGGACGCGGCTAATGCTATAAGCATTCGTACACAAACTTATATTATAATACAATTACTCTCTAAATTTTTTTCGAGTGAAAATCTCACTCGAAATATAGAGTGACACGCCGAGTCACTTGAATTTGAGTTACTTCTCACTCTTATAGACTGAATTTCTTCATTCTTTATCAAGAAGTGCACATTTTCAGTTTTTATTTTGGAGAGAATGTCTTCTTGGAATGAATATATTAATTAAAGAGTCACTTTACTGCGTCGCCGCACGCTTGCTCGCCAGTTACTGCGCGGCCGAGACCCGATAGACGGCTTAACTCTCGGTTCTCTCGGGAGTAAAATGCAGTTACATAAATATCATAAGAAATAGTATATATTATAATATATACTACCCGCAGCACGCGCGGATTAGGTCAAGCAAAAATTAATTTCCTTCTCTATAAGAGAGTTAACCTACCTATCGGTAGTGGCGCGCATTCATTGGCAGACGAGCGCGAGGGTGCCTCATGTAGCGAAGGATCGTCACATAATGTTTTTACAGGATTAAGACGCGGCTAGGCTAGGCTAGGTTATATATGATTACGGGTTCACACTCGTTTTAATTGAGTGAGAAATTTTACCCCCAAAAGTCGAGTACGTATAGTTATATATAATTTTATATAAGTTTGAATACTGATCGTACACATAAAATTATGTATAATTATATATAGATATACGTTTATGATTTACATTATACATAAATATATATATAAATATACATATACGGATACATACACTGAGAAAAAAATTTCTTTAAATACATTTAAGAAACTCGGTTTTCTTATTACAAAGAAATGATTTATTTCAGTTTAATAATGATACTATTGATGTCATGAAATCATTACTTAGAGGAACAAAATCAAAAATGTACGAAATGATTTACTTAAAAGAATAAAATATTTATTTGCTAGCATACATTGTTTAGTTGCTGTAAAAAAATATTTGTTTGCATCAAAGAATTCTATTTCAAGAAAATGCATTTTCTTGATTGAAAGAATTTTTTTTCTCAGTGTAGATATATATATATATATATATATATATATATATTATATATCTCTCTTCTCTCTCTCTCTCTCAATTCTGTAATAGCATTATGTGACGATCCGTTTCTACATGAAGCACCCTCGCGCTCGGCACGACCGCGCTATATGTAGGTTAACTCCCTTAAAGAGAAGAAAGTTATATTTTTTCTTATTACTTAATCGTGCTGCGGGTGGTAGTCTTTATATAATTGCATTTTACTCCCGAGAGAACCGAGAGGTGAGCCGCCTGTCGGCGGCGCCGCGCAGTAACTGGCGAGCAAGCGCGCGGCGACGCATATAGTATTCTCGCAAAGTCGAGAGAGCGGGTAATCTTTCTGATTGGCTGATGGTGGATCGGGGTAGCCAGCTCGGTATGGTATATAAGCGCGTCGCTTTTCACAGTCGCCACCGCTGCTACTGCATTCGTTGAAGCTGGAGCGTTTGGCTGCGTCAGAAGTCAGCAGAAGTTTTTAGTGCTGCGTTTGAGTTAGCGTTAGAGATTATATACGTTGTATATAAAGTCGTGAAGACTTAGTAGCTTTCGTTTCTCTCGTCAGAGACGCATAGCTCACGACGCGCGTGGACAAGTGACACGTGGCGAATAAGATTCAGACGCGAGCATCTTGAGATATCTTTTCCGAACTCGACGAAAAGAAGCACGAGAACAAAAATGATGCTGAGCCTACAGCGAAGAATGGTATCTCAGTGGAGAATGTTATCCACCTTGCTGTTTCTCGGATTGATTTGCAATGGCGAATTGATGCCCGTTCGTGTACCTGAAGAAACAACGACAACGTCGTCATCGACAGCCAAAAAGAATGGCATTGGCTCTCTGAATAACTACTGGCAAGCGTGGCTCCCGCTGGGCGAGCAGAACGCCTACCAACCCGATCTGAACTCCGCTACTCTTATGCGACGGACGCAAAGAGAGCCGAGTGTGTTTATCGCTCCGGAGTTAAACAACATGAACTTTATAAGTCCTAAGGCGAGCAAGAAATTTCTCCGGGATTTATTAAAAAAGAAGTTCAATAATACGCAAACCTCAGGCTTGGGTAAGTTGATATATTTTTTTAATTAATTAAGTTCAAGTTAATCAAGTTGATATTAAGTTAAATTTTTCAAAATAACTTGTCACAGTTAAAAAATTAAAATATTTAAAATTAACTATATTACTATAAGTTAACAGCTATTAACTTTTTAAATTTATTGTCAATTTTTAATTTTTTTACTAGTTACTACTCGATAACCTTGGCAAACCTCGAAGAACGACCAAGTAAAGTCGACCGGTCCACTGCAGCTTAAAGTATCTATGAATTCCGAGTCCGATCGTCAGGTCGAAACCGAGATGTCCCTACTAGCAAAATACATTAACAGTATAATGACTAATACTGGCTAAATATTGGGCATCGCTACTACTACCGGAAATTTCGGGAGATATTATCTTTAACATCAGGGCTGAATAGATAGAACAGAATATAGGAAGAGGTTTTTAGTGGGTAGGCTATGGGGGCAGTATCTCCCGCGATGTGCCCCCATAGAATCCCACACTATCCGGGTGTACGGGCACCCGGATGTCTTTGGCCTCTTGGTGGTTGATAACTACAAAGTTATCCTTCCAAGATGGTCAGGTTGAAGATTTTCCTCTTCCTCGTTAAAAAAAAAAAAAAAAAAAAAAAAAAGAGAGAGAGAGAGAGAGAGAGAGAATAATACAGTAGATGTTTCAGTTCATATAAATATCCATTGTTATATTTGGTGCAAAATATTCTGATATCATTATTTTTGTAGAGAAGGTTAATGCGTGCGCGTGTAATTCTTCATTTAAAATAATCGTTAGTTTAATAATTAAAGTTAGATTTTGGTTGGAATAAGAAGGTCTGTGATATTACTTGGGCTAAATTAGATGAAGTTTTATCTTAGGTATAAGATGTGTTTCTTTACAGTATACTATATATCACTTATATTATATGTATCATTTTGATTGAATTTGATGAAGAGTATTATCTTGGATTTATTTGATACATAAACAAATGTGATTTTTTCCAACCATAAAGGTATACTATATATGTCACTCAGGTGAAATTTAATCAAAAGTCCTACCTTGGATTTGCTATTTCTTTCCTTAAAGAAAAACCATACATTTGGCGCCTTTTTTTACCTTTTTTAAAAAGGTAATTTTCTTCGGATATAACGGATATATTTTGCAGTGTTTATAGGCCACTTAAGTTGAATTTGATTAAAAGGATCATCTTGGATTGATGTAATTTTTTTCCTTAAATTTAAATTTAATCAATTATATATTGATGGTGATGATTAAATAGATAAGGTGTGACGTAGACTTGTTCATCGGTTAAATATTGATAACGTTGTAAGGATAAGAACCATCTTTTGTCACCAAGGTTTGTCACCGGAAATTATATACGTTACTAGTAAAGTAAAGAATAAAAATTAGTATTATTAAAAACATTTATTGAAAATTTTATTCGAGCTAATTAACAGTTGTGAATATTGATTGACAATTACAGCAACATTTCACTGATCCACAATTCTATGTCACACAACATCTCATCTATCTCATCGACGCCAGTGTAAAATCTGAGCTCGTTACTCACTGATTAATTAATTTTTCATTGGTGTTGATGATTAAATAAATGAAGTGTGACGTAGAGTTGTGCATCGGTTAAATATTGATAACGTTGTAAGGATAAGAACCATCCTTTGTCACCAAGGTACCGGCAATTATGTACGTTACTACTAAAGTAAAGAATACAAATTAGTATTTAAAGTTTTATTCAAACTAATTAATAAGTTGTGAATATTGATTGACAATTACAGCAACATTTAACTGATCCACAATTCTATATCGCACGACATCTCGTCTATCTCATCGACACCAGTGTAAAATCTGAGTTATGTTACCCTCTGTTTAATTAATTTTACACTGTTGATGCTGGTGGTTAAATAGATGAGGTGTGACACGTAGAGTTGTGCATTGGTTTGCAATATTGAGAACGTTGTAAGGATAAGTTCTTTTGTCACCAAGGTACCTGTAATTATACATACATTACTAATAAAGCAAAGAATAAAAATTAGTATTATAAAAAACATTTATTTACAGTTTTATTAAAGCAGATTAAAAGCTGTACATATCGATTGTAAATTACAGCAACATTTAACTGTTGCACACATCTTATCTGTCTCATCGACGCCAGTGTAAAATTGAATCAGAGAGTAACATAGCTCAGTTAAATGTTTAATATATATGTATAATAATAAAATAACAATACGAGAATATTTACCATATAAATTTCATATATTACACATATTTGCAATCGAAATTTGTATTATAACCTCATCCTGCATGTCCTGCACGTCACTTACAATTAGAACGAGTCACTGGCTAACCCACGTGACCCAATAAGAATACACGCAGGAGCACGCCGGAGAGAGAGAAGGAAATAAATCTTAAGGTCCTCACACATGAACTGACATTACCATATGAGTAAGGTTTCGATCACTCACGTACTTGATTCAGCCGGTTACGGTTACGGTCGCCCAATTCTGCAACGCGTCGAAACCTTAATGTTATGGATATGTCAATTCATGTGTGAGGGCCTTTACGTCGTCCGTCGCTTTTCAATGTCGCTTTTCTACGTCCCACAGTGGGAGAA
Organism: Monomorium pharaonis; assembly: GCF_013373865.1. Lineage (NCBI taxonomy): Eukaryota > Metazoa > Arthropoda > Insecta > Hymenoptera > Formicidae > Monomorium > Monomorium pharaonis. Next base: position 145,363 of record NW_023415402.1, on the reverse strand, counting down.
AACGAGACGTTAGGCGACAAAAATCTGTAACTACGTCAATTTTCAATGGGAAATAATTGAAACTTGGTATCCTACAAGCTTTTTGGTCGCTAAATCTGAATCCACTGCTAAAAATTAAAAATTTGATATAGCAAATCCACTATGACCAAACAAAAGTGCTACTGAAATGATTTCGGGGTACATTATATCGATCTAAAAATCAAAAACTCACACTAGTACGACGTAGCATATGACTCTGAACAGCGTTCAGAGACACTACCGATAAACTCTAAATGTTCTTATATGTAATTCTTATTGTTGATATATTTTAAATTAGCAACATTCCCAACATTAATACTAAAAATAATAATTAGGCTCTTGTAATTCAATTAAAACAAGAAGGATAATAAGAGTCAGCACAATTAAGATATGTGTGTGCAAATTAATTTTGTTTATTGTTAAATACGTTTAAACGAATTGCAACGCGAACGCAATTTAATACATTAATTGATTAATATAATGCGCAGACGTTTCGACTGCCGATCAGTGGTGCAAGTTTTCGGCCGCCAGCATCGACGGTGGGGGCGGGCACTCGGTGTCGCGTTCGTGCCTCGAGTCTCGGGTCTCGGGCCGGCTCGGCCGCGTCCGCCGCTACTTGGCTATTAGATTGCTTTTTCTCCAAGGCTGCCATGAAGACGAGCGTTTAGCGCGTTGACGCTTGATGAGAGGCCCCGCTCATTCACCGCCCATTACGCAAAAAAAAAGGTCACGATTCACGACGTGATGATAAACGATTTCGATAAAACTTATTATGGATAGGATAGGTTATCACGTAAGGGATAATGTGAGCATGATAAGCAAGAAAATCGTAATTAAAAATTATGAGTGTCGTATCAATCTAAAGAAGAAGACGTCAATGCGCTGAACGCTCGTCTTCGTGGCAGCCTTGGAGAAAAAGGACGGATGTCTCTCTCCTTCTAATAGCCGAGTAGCGGCGGACGCGGCTAATGCTATAAGCATTCGTACACAAACTTATATTATAATACAATTACTCTCTAAATTTTTTTCGAGTGAAAATCTCACTCGAAATATAGAGTGACACGCCGAGTCACTTGAATTTGAGTTACTTCTCACTCTTATAGACTGAATTTCTTCATTCTTTATCAAGAAGTGCACATTTTCAGTTTTTATTTTGGAGAGAATGTCTTCTTGGAATGAATATATTAATTAAAGAGTCACTTTACTGCGTCGCCGCACGCTTGCTCGCCAGTTACTGCGCGGCCGAGACCCGATAGACGGCTTAACTCTCGGTTCTCTCGGGAGTAAAATGCAGTTACATAAATATCATAAGAAATAGTATATATTATAATATATACTACCCGCAGCACGCGCGGATTAGGTCAAGCAAAAATTAATTTCCTTCTCTATAAGAGAGTTAACCTACCTATCGGTAGTGGCGCGCATTCATTGGCAGACGAGCGCGAGGGTGCCTCATGTAGCGAAGGATCGTCACATAATGTTTTTACAGGATTAAGACGCGGCTAGGCTAGGCTAGGTTATATATGATTACGGGTTCACACTCGTTTTAATTGAGTGAGAAATTTTACCCCCAAAAGTCGAGTACGTATAGTTATATATAATTTTATATAAGTTTGAATACTGATCGTACACATAAAATTATGTATAATTATATATAGATATACGTTTATGATTTACATTATACATAAATATATATATAAATATACATATACGGATACATACACTGAGAAAAAAATTTCTTTAAATACATTTAAGAAACTCGGTTTTCTTATTACAAAGAAATGATTTATTTCAGTTTAATAATGATACTATTGATGTCATGAAATCATTACTTAGAGGAACAAAATCAAAAATGTACGAAATGATTTACTTAAAAGAATAAAATATTTATTTGCTAGCATACATTGTTTAGTTGCTGTAAAAAAATATTTGTTTGCATCAAAGAATTCTATTTCAAGAAAATGCATTTTCTTGATTGAAAGAATTTTTTTTCTCAGTGTAGATATATATATATATATATATATATATATATATATATATATATTATATATCTCTCTTCTCTCTCTCTCTCAATTCTGTAATAGCATTATGTGACGATCCGTTTCTACATGAAGCACCCTCGCGCTCGGCACGACCGCGCTATATGTAGGTTAACTCCCTTAAAGAGAAGAAAGTTATATTTTTTCTTATTACTTAATCGTGCTGCGGGTGGTAGTCTTTATATAATTGCATTTTACTCCCGAGAGAACCGAGAGGTGAGCCGCCTGTCGGCGGCGCCGCGCAGTAACTGGCGAGCAAGCGCGCGGCGACGCATATAGTATTCTCGCAAAGTCGAGAGAGCGGGTAATCTTTCTGATTGGCTGATGGTGGATCGGGGTAGCCAGCTCGGTATGGTATATAAGCGCGTCGCTTTTCACAGTCGCCACCGCTGCTACTGCATTCGTTGAAGCTGGAGCGTTTGGCTGCGTCAGAAGTCAGCAGAAGTTTTTAGTGCTGCGTTTGAGTTAGCGTTAGAGATTATATACGTTGTATATAAAGTCGTGAAGACTTAGTAGCTTTCGTTTCTCTCGTCAGAGACGCATAGCTCACGACGCGCGTGGACAAGTGACACGTGGCGAATAAGATTCAGACGCGAGCATCTTGAGATATCTTTTCCGAACTCGACGAAAAGAAGCACGAGAACAAAAATGATGCTGAGCCTACAGCGAAGAATGGTATCTCAGTGGAGAATGTTATCCACCTTACTGTTTCTCGGATTGATTTGCAATGGCGAATTGATGCCCGTTCGTGTACCTGAAGAAACAACGACAACGTCGTCATCGACAGCCAAAAAGAATGGCATTGGCTCTCTGAATAACTACTGGCAAGCGTGGCTCCCGCTGGGCGAGCAGAACGCCTACCAACCCGATCTGAACTCCGCTACTCTTATGCGACGGACGCAAAGAGAGCCGAGTGTGTTTATCGCTCCGGAGTTAAACAACATGAACTTTATAAGTCCTAAGGCGAGCAAGAAATTTCTCCGGGATTTATTAAAAAAGAAGTTCAATAATACGCAAACCTCAGGCTTGGGTAAGTTGATATATTTTTTTAATTAATTAAGTTCAAGTTAATCAAGTTGATATTAAGTTAAATTTTTCAAAATAACTTGTCACAGTTAAAAAATTAAAATATTTAAAATTAACTATATTACTATAAGTTAACAGCTATTAACTTTTTAAATTTATTGTCAATTTTTAATTTTTTTACTAGTTACTACTCGATAACCTTGGCAAACCTCGAAGAACGACCAAGTAAAGTCGACCGGTCCACTGCAGCTTAAAGTATCTATGAATTCCGAGTCCGATCGTCAGGTCGAAACCGAGATGTCCCTACTAGCAAAATACATTAACAGTATAATGACTAATACTGGCTAAATATTGGGCATCGCTACTACTACCGGAAATTTCGGGAGATATTATCTTTAACATCAGGGCTGAATAGATAGAACAGAATATAGGAAGAGGTTTTTAGTGGGTAGGCTATGAGGGCAGTATCTCCCGCGATGTGCCCCCATAGAATCCCACACTATCCGGGTGTACGGGCACCCGGATGTCTTTGGCCTCTTGGTGGTTGATAACTACAAAGTTATCCTTCCAAGATGGTCAGGTTGAAGATTTTCCTCTTCCTCGTTATAAAAAAAAAAAAAAAAAAAAAAAAAGAGAGAGAGAGAGAGAGAGAGAATAATACAGTAGATGTTTCAGTTCATATAAATATCCATTGTTATATTTGGTGCAAAATATTCTGATATCATTATTTTTGTAGAGAAGGTTAATGCGTGCGCGTGTAATTCTTCATTTAAAATAATCGTTAGTTTAATAATTAAAGTTAGATTTTGGTTGGAATAAGAAGGTCTGTGATATTACTTGGGCTAAATTAGATGAAGTTTTATCTTAGGTATAAGATGTGTTTCTTTACAGTATACTATATATCACTTATATTATATGTATCATTTTGATTGAATTTGATGAAGAGTATTATCTTGGATTTATTTGATACATAAACAAATGTGATTTTTTCCAACCATAAAGGTATACTATATATGTCACTCAGGTGAAATTTAATCAAAAGTCCTACCTTGGATTTGCTATTTCTTTCCTTAAAGAAAAACCATACATTTGGCGCCTTTTTTTACCTTTTTTAAAAAGGTAATTTTCTTCGGATATAACGGATATATTTTGCAGTGTTTATAGGCCACTTAAGTTGAATTTTATTAAAAGGATCATCTTGGATTGATGTAATTTTTTTCCTTAAATTTAAATTTAATCAATTATATATTGATGGTGATGATTAAATAGATAAGGTGTGACGTAGACTTGTTCATCGGTTAAATATTGATAACGTTGTAAGGATAAGAACCATCTTTTGTCACCAAGGTTTGTCACCGGAAATTATATACGTTACTAGTAAAGTAAAGAATAAAAATTAGTATTATTAAAAACATTTATTGAAAATTTTATTCGAGCTAATTAACAGTTGTGAATATTGATTGACAATTACAGCAACATTTCACTGATCCACAATTCTATGTCACACAACATCTCATCTATCTCATCGACGCCAGTGTAAAATCTGAGCTCGTTACTCACTGATTAATTAATTTTTCATTGGTGTTGATGATTAAATAAATGAAGTGTGACGTAGAGTTGTGCATCGGTTAAATATTGATAACGTTGTAAGGATAAGAACCATCCTTTGTCACCAAGGTACCGGCAATTATGTACGTTACTACTAAAGTAAAGAATACAAATTAGTATTTAAAGTTTTATTCAAACTAATTAATAAGTTGTGAATATTGATTGACAATTACAGCAACATTTAACTGATCCACAATTCTATATCGCACGACATCTCGTCTATCTCATCGACACCAGTGTAAAATCTGAGTTATGTTACCCTCTGTTTAATTAATTTTACACTGTTGATGCTGGTGGTTAAATAGATGAGGTGTGACACGTAGAGTTGTGCATTGGTTTGCAATATTGAGAACGTTGTAAGGATAAGTTCTTTTGTCACCAAGGTACCTGTAATTATACATACATTACTAATAAAGCAAAGAATAAAAATTAGTATTATAAAAAACATTTATTTACAGTTTTATTAAAGCAGATTAAAAGCTGTACATATCGATTGTAAATTACAGCAACATTTAACTGTTGCACACATCTTATCTGTCTCATCGACGCCAGTGTAAAATTGAATCAGAGAGTAACATAGCTCAGTTAAATGTTTAATATATATGTATAATAATAAAATAACAATACGAGAATATTTACCATATAAATTTCATATATTACACATATTTGCAATCGAAATTTGTATTATAACCTCATCCTGCATGTCCTGCACGTCACTTACAATTAGAACGAGTCACTGGCTAACCCACGTGACCCAATAAGAATACACGCAGGAGCACGCCGGAGAGAGAGAAGGAAATAAATCTTAAGGTCCTCACACATGAACTGACATTATCATATGAGTAAGGTTTCGATCACTCACGTACTTGATTCAGCCGGTTACGGTTACGGTCGCCCAATTCTGCAACGCGTCGAAACCTTAATGTTATGGATATGTCAATTCATGTGTGAGGGCCTTTACGTCGTCCGTCGCTTTTCAATGTCGCTTTTCTACGTCCCACAGTGGGAGAAAACGAGACGTTAGGCGACAAAAATCTGTAACTACGTCAATTTTCAATGGGAAATAATTGAAACTTGGCATCCTACAAGCTTTTTGGTCGCTAAATCTGAATCCACTGCTAAAAATTAAAAATTTGATATAGCAAATCCACTATGACCAAACAAAAGTGCTACTGAAATGATTTCGGGGTACATTATATCGATCTAAAAATTAAAAACTCACACTAGTACGACGTAGCATATGACTCTGAACAGCGTTTAGAGACACTACCGTGTCTCCCGATAAACTCTAAATGTTCTTATGTGTAATTCTTATTGTTGATATATTTTAAATTAGCAACATACCCAACATTAATACTAAAAATAATAATTAGGCTCTTGTTCAATTCAAATTCAATTAAAACAAGAAGGATAATAAGAGTCAGCACAATTAAGATATGTGTGTGCAAATTAATTTTGTTTATTGTTAAATACGTTTAAACGAATTGCAACGCGAACGCAATTTAATACAATAATTGATTAATATAATGCGCAGACGTTTCGACTGCCGATCAGTGGTGCAAGTTTTCGGCCGCCAGCATCGACGGTGGGGGCGGGCACTCGGTGTCGCGTTCGTGCCTCGAGTCTCGGGTCTCGGGCCGGCTCGGCCGCGTCCGCCGCTACTTGGCTATTAGATTGCTTTTTCTCCAAGGCTGCCATGAAAACGAGCGTTTAGCGCGTTGACGCTTGATGAGAGGCCCCGCTCATTCACCGCCCATTACGCAAAAAAAAAGGTCACGATTCACGACGTGATGATAAACGATTTCGATAAAACTTATTATGGATAGGATAGGTTATCACGTAAGGGATAATGTGAGCATGATAAGCAAGAAAATCGTAATTAAAAATTATGAGTGTCGTATCAATCTAAAGAAGAAGACGTCAATGCGCTGAACGCTCGTCTTCGTGGCAGCCTTGGAGAAAAAGGACGGATGTCTCTCTCTCCTTCTAATAGCCGAGTAGCGGCGGACGCGGCTAATGCTATAAGCATTCGTACACAAACTTATATTATAATACAATTACTCTCTAAATTTTTTTCGAGTGAAAATCTCACTCGAAATATAGAGTGACACGCCGAGTCACTTGAATTTGAGTTACTTCTCACTCTTATAGACTGAATTTCTTCATTCTTTATCAAGAAGTGCACATTTTCAGTTTTTATTTTGGAGAGAATGTCTTCTTGAAATGAATATCTTAATTAAAGAGTCACTTTACTGCGTCGCCGCACGCTTGCTCGCCAGTTACTGCGCGGCCGAGACCCGATAGACGGCTTAACTCTCGGTTCTCTCGGGAGTAAAATGCAGTTACATAAATATCATAAGAAATAGTATATATTATAATATATACTACCCGCAACACGCGCGGATTAGGTCAAGCAAAAATTAATTTCCTTCTCTATAAGAGAGTTAACCTACCTATCGGTAGTGGCGCGCATTCATTGGCAGACGAGCGCGAGGGTGCCTCATGTAGCGAAGGATCGTCACATAATGTTTTTACAGGATTAAGACGCGGCTAGGCTAGGCTAGGTTATATATGATTACGGGTTCACACTCGTTTTAATTGAGTGAGAAATTTTACCCCCAAAAGTCGAGTACGTATAGTTATATATAATTTTATATAAGTTTGAATACTGATCGTACACATAAAATTATGTATAATTATATATAGATATACGTTTATGATTTACATTATACATAAATATATATATAAATATACATATACGGATACATACACTGACAAAAAAATTTCTTTAAATACATTTAAGAAACTCGGTTTTCTTATTACAAAGAAATGATTTATTTCAGTTTAATAATGATACTATTGATGTCATTAAATCATTACTTAGAGGAACAAAATCAAAAATGTACGAAATGATTTACTTAAAAGAATAAAATATTTATTTGCTAGCATACATTGTTTAGTTGCTGTAAAAAAATATTTGTTTGCATCAAAGAATTCTATTTCAAGAAAATGCATTTTCTTGATTGAAAGAATTTTTTTTCTCAGTGTAGATATATATATATATATATATATATATATATATATATTTGTACGTTGAGAGCGTATGTGCGTATCTGTACATAAATATATCTGCTATTTCTTTTTATTCAAAAAATTTGACATGATTGCATTAGGGCGATCAACAGTACATTTTTTTTCTTTATTAACTACTTCACTGCTATCATTCTCGCCGCGCATGCGCGAAAAACCCGGCCCGCATCTCATCACTGCCTCCACGATGTAATCCACGATGTAATATACAGGTTATCATATCATTGCCGTGAAACCCGCAACAGATTAAAATAGCCATCACACACAAAATAATATAAGCTGCATTCCAGTCCCCATTCTTTCCACTGACCGCTCTCGCTGTTCTCTTTCTCTCGAAGTTCTCTTCCATTCGATGATCACGAGTACCTCAAACAATTAATAAAGAACAATTCGCGAACTGTCTGCACACAGTCTCCACAGAGAAAAACCTCGGAGAGGTTTCTCTCTGAGGCTCGATTCTTGAATTCATTTCTAAGAGAAACGTATTCGCAAATTCTGTTCTTACAGAAAAGTTGAAAATTTATTGGCTATCATATGGCTTTTAACCAATAAACTTGCAACTTTTCTGTTAAAGCGGGTATTTGCGCATACGTTTCTCTTGCGAATAAATTCTTAAAAAGAGACACATCAGTCATTGTTTAGACATAACGGTATAATAAAAATTAAAAAATGCACTACTTCACGAAAACTGTCATAACAATAACATAACATTCATCACACTACGTACGTCACTTCACGAGTTCACGCGACCCACATGGGCAACCCACATAATCCATTACACACGCCGTAGTGACGATGCGAATGACTGCGTTCCATTTTATTACGCACATGATTAACATTAGACATTTTTATCCGTGAAACGGAACGTTACCCGAGATGCATGCGATTGTGATCGCTGCTCATGCCACTATATTTCGTCGGTGTGACAGGTTCCTAAATAACCCGAGGCGCATAGCACACAAGCGCCTCTTGCATCAAAAGTATGAAAGTGACGTTTTCTGATCTGAGAGGTCGATCAGGAGGTGACGATAACGACGTTTCTTAAATGAAAATTTTGACATTTGGACTTTGCGTCGTTTGATATCTCCTCTCATAGGGTACGTAGGGGACAAATAAAAATAGTTTTCACATACAAATCGACCCCAAGCTTTCGATTGAGCCTAGTTAGAACTCGATCGAACTCCGTTTAGCCGTTTCTCAGATATCCGATAATCTCGGGTGCTCGCAAGTCGCCTACTCGCGTAAAGAGCACGGTCGGGCTCGCGCTGCGCGTTCACTTGGCGCGAGCCACTACCGTGTCTCTCGATACTCATCTCGTTGTTTGTACACTGATAGAAAAATGTGTTGTATTTGTAACCATCACAATTGCATAGTAAAATGATTACAGTTAGGAATATCATTTTTATAGCAATTACTATTACAACATTGGTAATAATAACTATAATATATATATGGTAAATGCTTATAATAAAGATCATTTTATGGTACACAACTAACTGTATATAAAGATCTCCAATTTGGTTACAGCAACCATGTCATAGATGCTATTTGCAATTATGTTTACAAATACAACACATTTTTCTATCAGTGCACACAATTATTTAAATTATTATTAAATATTATTAAATACTATTATTTATTATTATTACATATTGAGAACTGGAAAATTTAGAGTCGGAACCGGAATTGAAAAAATTCGTAGTTTAAACGATTTTCGGTTTTCTTTATTTGTCAAAAAATAGAACCCGTTACACTAAAGTTGAAACCGTAACAGTTTTCGAATATTTTACTAAATCGTAACTGAAACCGAACCATAATAATTTTATTTCGGACCGGGTCCCTGATTAGGATAAATAAAATTCTGTCGTTGACGCTCTTTATCTACACATGTTTGTTTCATTATCCTTATTTACACGCGTTTCTTGTATCATAATACCTAATATATTTATTTTACTGAGAAACTTTTTTTAATTAATTCCTATACATTTATAAAACTGGAATAAAACGAAAGAAATATTCACTCATATTCAATCAGATATTAAGAATTGAATTTTTTTTTCTTTTGTAAAATGTAAAGTGGACACAGCTCCAGAGCGGAAGTGCCTCTGTCTGTAATCATCATTTTATCATTCTAATATAAATAATAGCATGATCCTGAAAATATTTATTACACACAGTATTATGTAATTTAAAGACCTTTTTCCCTATGTAGCAACGGATTATTTCAATTCAAGAAAATCTTGTCCTTGTGGTATACTAGAACAGGACAATTTTTATTAAATTAATAGTAATAACGCTTTTTAATAAAAAAAAGTTAACAACTTATATCAACGTTTCTATATATAAATCGTATTTATGTTTAATTGTATTATTCGTGACGACTGTTGACGACTGGTGGCTTAAGTTGCTGGTATGTTTGTATTCAACGTATTCGGATCAGGGTACGTATTGCGATCGTGTAATGTTTCCCGTAGGGCGGAAGTGTGAAAAGTGAAAAGTTTCAAGTTACTGTCCCTTTCTATTCAACACCTATAGAAAGGGATAGTTACACGAAACTTTTCACTATTCACGTTCCCTCCCTAAGGAAGAAGTTACATGATCGCTGGCCTGGTCGAGCAAACTGTCATCCGCCTGATCGCACCACGCACTTCGCGTCCGAAAGTAGAGCCGTGAACATCGCAGATACATTGTACGATCAGTCCACGCATAAGAAAGAATAAATAGTCACATATACTTTTTCTATACAGTGAACACAAAGAACGCCGATTTAATAATCAAATCCTTATCACCACCACAAGCATTGGCGTTCCAAATGCATAAAACAGTTGCTGTAGGTACACGTAATATTATGAAAATCTAATATATTATGTTTAGATATTAATGGTTTTTCTCTTAAATACCATAACCGACTAAACTAAAGAGTTAAAAATACCACTGGTTGAAAAAAAATGAGACTTGTTAAGAGAAAAAGAAAAAATACAAAATATACACATTATACAATATAATAATTTTTGATATAGTATCCTTTAATATAGTAGAAAGTTCAAGCTTAAAATGCTTTTTGAAAAATGAAAATGCGATGATTTTCCGCGGTGTTATAGTTATTTGAAATTATGCAAAACTTTCGTATGCGCTAATTTTGTTGACCAGTATAAATATAATTATACAAAATTAAATGTAATATCATCATATGTTACACATTATACGATCATATATAATAATATTTGGAGGAGGAAATGATACAATTTTATCTGTATGTAATCATATACAGTTACATATGATTGAAAGATCTGAACAAATATGATTACAAAAATATAAGACTTTATCGGCCCAAAATTCGGTTATTATTAAAAATATATATGTATATGTGCTATTAGATCAAAAATTATATATACAAATTATTCGTATTTAATTATTCATATTTATATATGATCATATTATGCACGACTTTTCTCAAAATTTTGAAATATAAAGATTTAAAACAAATTACAAACTATAATATATTTAGACAGATACATTTCCTTGTAAACAACTTCCTAGCGACCACGGACGCGCGTCTCGCTGGACGGTCTTAATCCGCATCGCGCTACCGCGTTCTTGCCGACATTTGGCGGTAGGCCCGTAACCGAGTTACGGGGGTCTGGTAGGGGCCGGTCTATGTCTACCCCAATTATCCCTCCTCACGTACATTAGCCAATCAGAGGTTAGGAGACCCGTCCGCCACTTTCCCCTTCTCTCTGCCGCCCCCCACCCAACAGGTACTAGCCGCAGTACTACTATATAAAGCCGCTGTACTACTCCGATTCTTCAGACCGTCGTTGTCTGTTCGTCGGGAGACGATAATCGTTGTCGCGATGGATATGTCTGTTATAGAAATCACGCCGGAGGAAGTCGTCGCAGTAGATGAGCCGGGTGCGGAGGATTCCTCCGCGGAGGCCATCAATGCCATTGCGATGGGCACTTACTGTTCATCGGAGTGCATTGCTTCGAGCAACCCATCGCGTCACATTAGCATCCCATTAGGTTCTTATGAGATGCCTAGAAATGTAGAATCGCAAAACGGAGGATCGTACACCGTCTCACACGATCCTCGTATACGTTTTAAAACCTTCATTTTATACGCACTGATCTTAATAATAACCGTCCTACTATGGTTCCTCCTCTTTAAAGTGTTCCTAAAGTAAAAATTATATTAACAATTTACATCTACTTTACTTTACATTTATATTTATTATATTACTTTAATTTGACATTGATTAGTGGGTATTTTTCATATTGTTTACAGCAGAGAACTCTGTAGTTTAGTCTTTACTTTAGCCCTTACAGGTCCGGAAGTCACTTTAGTAACTTTGAACTGTTTCAGTCAGTTTATAGAATCAGTAAGTTTATAGAATTTTTTGGTTTCAATTAACTTAATAATGTTACAATGAATGTTCTCTTTATGTCGGCACGTGTATCACAATTATTATGTATTTCAAACCTTTTTAAAAAGAGATAAAAGAAGGCGCCGATTGTGTGTGTGTGTGTGTGTGTGTGTGTGTGTGTGTGTGTGCGCGCGCGCGCGCATCTGAGAAAAAAACTATTATATTAGGTAAATTGTCTCATTACTATATTGCTTTATTATCTTCTCTACAAAATGATTGATATGAAGTAAATGCGCCAACTGTGCGTCAACATTGAAATAAAAAAAAGATAGACCAAGTACATAAACGCGTGCCTTCAGAAATAAATGTAAGATCAATACAATTAGCCAAGTATATTTGAAAAAAAGTAATATTTATTTATTTATGAATGATGGATTGTCCAAGTAAAGGAGCTATTGAAAAACGTAGGATTAGAGAATTTCAAAATGCTTGGCTAGATGAAAGTATTTTTAAAGGATGGTTAGCTCCCCATCCTGCTGAAAATAAAGCGCTTTGTATGTTGCTGTAACAAAACTATCAGATGTTGCAAAACAGATTTGATTAAACATTCACAAACGGTTAAACACATTGAAAAAATAAATTCTGGTAATTTTAAGGCTACTTTTAAAGATAGTTTATCACATAAAGAACAGGTTAAACGCGCAGAAATTAAAATAGCAACTTTTATCGCAGAGCATAATGTAGCCTTTCAAATCGTGGATCATTTAATTCCTTTGTTAAAAGATATTTGTATAAAACCTGAAGTTGTGCAAGACCTTTCGCTGGCTCGACATAAGTGTGCAAGTATTGTTAAAAATATTACTGCAAAACGTGAAACTGAAAAAATTGTTGAATATTTAAAAATTAGTAAATTTTCCATTTTGATAGACGAAAGTACGGATATCTCTGATACAAAATTAATGTGCGTTCTTGTCCGCTACGTATCACCATTAAATAAAAAAATTGTAACTCAATTATTAGAATTATTAACTTTAGATGCAACAGACTGTTCCGCGAATAAAATTTTTAAAATGTTTAAAGAAAGTTTAGAAAAACAAAATATTCCTATTAAAAATATTGTTGGATTAGCTTGCGATAATGCGTCAGTAATGGTCGGATCCAAAAATTCTTTTATGACTCATCTTAAAACGGAAGTGCCAGAATTAATAACAATAAATTGTATTTGCCATTCATCCGCGCTTATAGCCAGTAAGGCTTGCGAAAAATTACCTTCTTCTTGCGAAAATTTGATTAGAGGAGTTGCCACTTACATTTCGGGCAGTGCAAAGCGATGTGCGATTTTGGGAGAATTCCAAGATTTTTTTAATGGACAACGAAATAAAATATTAAAATTGTCGGAAACAAGATGGTTATCTTTAGAAAAATGCGTTGTTAGACTTTTAGATAACTGGGAAATTTTTAAAAATTATTTTATGTTAGCAACAGTAGAAGATAAATTAAAATCCGCGGAAATTATATTAGAACATTTAAATGATATTTTTATTAAAGCGTATTTGCTGTTTTTAAAATTTGCACTAAATTTTTTTAATAACTTTAATGTATTATTTCAATCTCGTAATATTTTAATTCATGAATTCAAAATTATATGAAAGCAGTCAAAAATTAATTCGTCAAATAGCCGTAAATTTGGTAAAAATTGATGTTTTAGAAAATATTTCAACTTTAGATTTACTATTGGATAATAAAGATAATATAAAACCTATAAATGACATAAATGTGGGACCGGATTGTGAATGTCTTTTAGAGACTTTATCTTTCGAATGCGCGCAACAAATTAGATTGAAATGTTTGGATTTTTATGTTACGGCAGTTCGCGCGCGCGCGAGAAATGCTAAAGCGTCTCTACCTTATAAAAATGAACTTTTTAAACAATTAATTTTTTTGGATCCTAATATAGCTTTATATAATGAAGGTAGACATAAAATTAAAAATTTAACTTATATTGCTAACCGGGTAGAGCATAATATTAATATAACAAAATTATCGTTTGAATGGACAATTTTACCATTAAGTTTTGATGAGCAACAAAAAAAAGAATTAGCTTCTTTGCCAATAGATGAAATGTGGGCTAAAATACTACAATCTGAAAATTTTGATGGGACTAAGATGTTCCCAAACTTAGAATTATTAACTCAAGTAGTCCTTTCTTATCCTCATTCTAATGCTGAGGCCGAAAGAATATTTTCTATTGTTTCAGATGTCAAATGTAAAAAAAGGAATCGACTGTCAAATGATACTGTTTCCTCAATTTGTGTTATTCGATCTAGTTTACAAGCTCAAAATATAAATTGTACAAGTTTTGAAATTGACGCGAGGCATTTAGAACTGCATAATACACAAAATATATACGGAGAACAATGCACATCTGATAATACTTAATTTTTTTTTTTTGTTGCATTTGTTTGCATTTTTACATCTAGCCTCTACTTTTTTATGTATGCTATACATAATTTTTAATATTTGCGTTTAGAATTTCAGTTTTACTTACATGACTGTGTTAATAATATATTGTAGTGACTAAAGCCAAAGATTTAATGTGCAATAATTTTTAATAAAAAACAAATTTTTGTATTTTAATATCCAGCCTCTATTTTTTAATACATGCTACATATGATTCTAAATATTATTATTTCTAAAATCAGGTTGAACACGATTGAGGCCAATCCATCACCTTCTCTGACTGTCTAATCTTAGGAATGTTAATTAGTGGCTGCGTTTAGCAGAAAAAGCAGCTTTGCAATTGTTGTGAAATTCTTCAACACGATTGGTTTTTGCTCTTAGTTCCTGTTAGATCTAAACGTATAAACCAGTCGTGTTGAAGAATTTTACAACAGTTGCAAAGCTGCTTTTTCTGCTGAACGCAGCCATTGATTTTAATCTTTTTCTTCGAATCTGTTATTACCAGTTTGCATATTCTTATTAGCTTTTCCAGTATTTCCAATTTCTGCATTGCCTTCCATATCTCCTTTCTGATAATACTGTTCTGTGTTATATAACTACGTACTGTGATAATATGTGCTACATATTGTTAAAAATTAAAGATTTAATAATTTGAATTAGTATATAGTAATTGTTATATTTGTCATTTTTAACGGATTTAATAAATTAATTAAATTTAATAAATAATATATAACAAGTAAAAATTATTTTTGTAATGTAGAAGTTGTATTATATTATAAATTATATTTATCTATAAAACATATTTATCATTAAATTGATTACAAGTATTTTTATTTTATTATATTTTATTAGTATACTACTATAATATTTTGTGTCTTTGTAACTTTGCAATTTCTTACGTTTATGATATTATTTTGTATTTTAAAGATAAATTGTTGTTTTATGAATACTGGTAAGGTTTTTGGCAGTTTTCCTTACCCTTGCAACAAATGTTGGTATTCTTTAATATTTCTGCCAAAAATAAAATGTTTTGTTTGTATTGTTAAATATTTGAAATTATTTCAACACCTATTTTCCTTTTAATATTTTTTATTATAGAATAAAATAATTTCTTATAATTATATGTGAAAGTATATCTGTGTGTAAATATATGTATATATATGTCAAACGCATAGTTTGAGACATACTTCTTTTTTAGCGTAATCGTGTGTAATACAACTATAATAGGATAATCCAAGCAATTAAATTCTATATAAAAGAATAATTATTAAGTTAATAAACTTTTTATACACAATGCATGTTTTGGGGGCAGTATTATATATATAATAAGCGAATACATCGAGGACTGTCCTTGAATCATACATTTTATATATAAAAAGAAATTTATAGAAGAATATTTATCTTGTCCTCAAAGCATGCGTTTAAATTTGAGGTGTTCCATATATTAATGGTATACTTCGAGGACAACTACATACATAATAAATGAATATTTCGAGGACAGTTCCCGAATTATGCGATTCATATATACAATGGAAGTATTTAAATTGTCCTTAAAACATGCACTTAAATTGAAGATCATTCTTAAAGTAATCACATACTTGAAAGACTAATTTATCTATTATATGTATATGTAGGGTGTGCTAAAATGATTCAAATTTTAGGTCATTTTTAATGTTTATAACACCCATATAACAATTATAATAAAATTCTAGAATAAAAATTTGTGAAAAATTAAGTAATGGTAAACCGTGACATACCGTAAAATAGTAGTCTTTTACTTAAAGTTTAGTCTGCTCTCTCTCTCTATCTCTCTCTCTTCACTTATTTAGATAATTCGGGTAATACACTAATTTTTAAACATCTACAATAGTCTTCATATTATGCGATTACTTGAAGAAATCCTTATAACGCATGCTTTGAGGTCAAATAAATATCCAGATATGTAAAATGTGATTTAACACACTGGTGAATTTTAGGGGAGGGGGATTAATACCCTACCCCTTCAAAGAGTAAAATCAGTCTTACTCTAGTAGATCTATTTTCTTAAAAAGTTTAGGTAAAATAATGAAGGCCGATTAACGCAGGTGCTCGCGAATTAAATTCTTATAGGAATCACTGTGTCCAAACTATCCGATGTTAGATGTACGATATTCAGTTAAAATTGGTATTCATCTCCCTCCTCCATTATCGACACGATTCGATAGTAATTTAACAACTGTTTTCCAAACATATGTTTACTAAACAAATGTATATATTGAATTAGTGTACATCTACGTCATTCGGCGAAAAAGATCCAATACACTTATCGTTCTAGCCGCATACAGAAGTATAGGAAGAAATGTACAAACAACGAATATATGTTGTTATTTACATAACGCTCTTGCAGTTTCTTTCGATATAGTGAAGCCCCGCGTTAATAGACTGTTTGAAACCCTGTATCTATTAACGCAGGGTGATCTCCTATTGCTTGGTTTCACTCCCACTTTGTAAAATTCAGGACGTAGCGGTATTGCCATCTAGCCAATTTAGGTTTACGCTTAAAGACTAAATGTATTGGACACATAATTTATAAAACTGAAAAATGTATTTAAATGTAGGAAACTTTAATGCTTCTGTATTTTCTTTAATGTGTCCGCGTCGCGGCAACGATCTATTCGGCGGCAGGATCAAAGCGGTGCGTTGGCGATAGCGATTTCTGGCAGGCCGTTATAAGTTCTGAACCGTGCATCTTTGTCAGCCCTTTGTTTATATTTCCGGATTTGTCGACAATAAAATTGCAAGTAAAGCGACATCTCTATATCATCTCGAATAAATTATATTTGCTGCATTTCTAATCTATTATCTTCCTAAATAAAATTTATGTATATAAAATATTATTAGACAAAATCCAGCATTCAGAGGGGCACACACACGCGTACACGGGAGGGGGGGGAGAAGCTTTCGCCTCTGGCATCCCGCAAATACTCCGTCAGTAGAGGTGCCTCATAATCCTTAAATTATGCGATTACTTAAAGAAAACCTTATAACGCATGCTTTGAAGACAAATAAAAAATATTCCCACTGTGTATGTAAAATATAATTTACCAACTCTTTCCCAAAATATTCATTCGTTGTATATGTACATGTATATATTAAAATAGTGTACATCTGCGTCATTCGATGAAAAAAAACAGTTGAACGCGTTTAGTGTTCTAGGCGCACAGAGAAGTGTTATGAAAAAAATTATAAACAACGACTATATGTTGTTATTTCAATAACAAAACTTTTATAGCTTTATTCAACGACTTGTTTCGTTTAAAGGATAAGAAAACTGCGCTCGCTTTTATAATAGTCCTCAAATTATGCGAATACTTGAGGAAAACATTATAACACATGCTTTGAGGACAAATAAAAAGTTCTCACTGTCTACGTAAAATGTATAATTTATCAACTCCTCCCACTAAAATTTGTTCATTATATACATATATATATATTGATTTGTAGTGTACATCTGCGTCATTCTGCAAGAAAGGACAGTTCAACACAATTATTGCTGTAGGCACATGGAAAACTAGTTTTAGAACAATAATTGTGTCGGACCGTTTTTTCTCGCCGAAAGATACAGATGTACACTAATTCAATATATACATGTACATAATAAACAAATTTGGAGGGCAGGAGTTGATAAATTATACATTTCACATTCACAGTGGGAATTTTTTAAGTGTCCTCAAAGCATGCGTTATACGGTTTTTCTCAAGTAATCGCATATTATGAGGACTATTATAAAAGTGAGTTTTCTTATCATTTAAATAAATCAAGTAATTAAAAAAGCCGCAAAAGCGTTGTTAAGGAACTAACATATAATGGTTTATATTGCTATTCCCATAACAACGCACTTGTGGTTTTTCTCAATTACTTGATTCATTTAAATGATATAAAAACTCACTTTTGTAAGTCCTCATAATATGCGATTACTTGAGGAAAATCTTATAACGCATGCTTTGAGGACAAATAAAAAATTCCCACTGTGTTCGTAAAATGTATAATTTATCAACTATTTCCCCAATTATTCATTCATTATATACATGTATATATTAAATTAGTGTACATCTGCGTTATTTAGCAAGAAAAAACAGTTGGACACTTTTATTGCTCTAATCGCATATAGAAGTGTTGGGAAAAAAATTATAAACAATGACAATATGTTATTTCAATAACAAAACTCTTACGGCTTTTTTCAACGACTTGATTCGTTTAAATGATAAGAAAACTGCGCTCGCTTTTGTAATATTCCTCAAATTATGAGAATATTTGAGGAAAACATTATAACGCATGCTTTGAGGACAAATAAAAAGTTCTTACTGTCTACGTAAAATGTATAATTTATCAACTCCTCTCACTAAAATTTGTTTATTATATATGTATACATATATATTGATTTAGAGTACATCTGCATCATTCGGCAAAAAAAGACAGTTCAACACAATTATTGCTGTAGGCACATGGAAAACTTGTTTTAGAACAACAATTGTGTCGAACCAACCTTTCTCGCCGAAAGACACAGATGTACACTAATTCAATATATACATGTACATAATAAGCAAATTTGGAGGGCAGAAGTTGATAAATTATAAACTTCACATTCACAGGAATTTTTTAATTGTCCTCAAAGCATGCGTTATACGGTTTTCCTTCGTTATACACACATCTCATCAACTTTTTCAGTATTAATCTTCCGTTTTTACTTCTGCCGATTTACATACAGTTTTTATATTACCTTAGAAGTAAATATGCAAATTAACAGATGTACCTTATCACGTATTTTTCAGTAATTTTTTTATAACGTTGATGACTTCTGCCAATCCATCAGCCTCCACCTACGTTTCTGCCAATTTTTTTCCTTCATTACATTTACAAAAACAATGTAAATATCAATTTTCAGCCTTGTACCTTATCACGTTTTTTTCCTTCAAAATTTGCATGTTTGGTCGCTTACTCACGCTTCCAGCCCCCAGACTGCCTTCTGCCAATCGAGCTATCTCATAATTAAGAATAATACTAACATTTTAAGCATAAATTACCCTTGTACCGAGTCACGTTGAATTTTTCTCGCCGGTTCTTGTTCTATCACGCTCCCATTCCTTTCCTTTCGCTTTTCTTACACGCTTCGAGATTATTCTTTCACTGAACAGAATATAGATGTCCAAGAGTAATCTTGACAACGCACATATACGGATACAGTATGATAAATTGTACAAAAATATTCTCTACCATAAAAATGAGAAATTAATTAATAACAATACGCGAATTATTCTGCGTTCGCACAATTTAGCTTAAAGAGTCAGTCCAATTTTTATCATCATTAAGCGCGGAACAAAACATTAGAAAGAACGATAAAAAAATATGTAAATACTAATCCATTATAGTAATTATTTATACAACTCTTCCTAAAGCCAGTAGCATTAATGCATTTGATTTTCTTACATCGTTGAATGGCGCAGATGTACTCTATAATTTGGTATACGTACATTATAATAAATAAATATTTGAAGAGAACAATAATGTATAAGATTTAGAAAGAATTCTGCAAATATTAATGAGTCATAATACATAATACATAATACATAATTTTACATTTAAAAATAAAAATTTTTAACTTGTCTCCAAAGCATACGTTTAAATTTAAAATTTTCTTCACTAATCGCATATTTTGAGAACATTTGAAAAATTTATGTACGGTATTTGATAATTAGTATATCATTCATTATGGTTAGATAAAGCGCACTAAATTAAATCAAAAAGTCCTGTTTGACATTTTTGCAATAAGTTATAAATGACTAATTACTAAAAATAAATAAATACGGATGTGTTTATCGGGCTGATCGGGAAATAAAAGCGCGCGCCAAGATAAGATTAATTACTAACAAAAATATCGTCGAAAGTAAGCATACTTGCAGCATTGTGGCTTTCGGCTCGCTTTACTTTACATACACTATTTTTACATAGCATTAACATTTATATATATTTGTCATCGTATAGGCAGTATGTGTATCCTTCTTTCATCAAAAGTAACAAGATGTGCATGATGCCAATTGCGCGCGAACGATATATTAGTACTATTATTAGTATAATATATTGTTATTCATCTATGTATGATAAGTAACAAAAATATAATTAGTACTATTAGTAATTATATTTTTGTTACTTATCATACATAGATGAAAAATAGAATAACGCTTTCAGTATAAGTAATCCAAAGCGAATGCAACCTCTATATACATGGTGTCAAAAATAAAAGAATTCAAACAAAAGCTGGAGGTAGTTTGAATTAAACCAAGAAGTCATGTAAATGTAAGAAAATAAGAATTTGGAAAGCTTTGGATACGGCAGACAAAAAGTGTAGGTATTATCTGATACAGAGAAACAATGTTAGCAAGCGATTGTAAACAATGTGTGCGGACGGAAGAGGTGGGTGACATAAAACACGCGAGAGGCGACGCGCAACATATAATGATATTATGTCGAAAAATACAATCAATATATCTTCTCTCTTTATTACATAACTGTAACTTTATCGTTTGTTCAACTCACACTTCTTTCTTTCACACATTCATTTGCTCAAATGTTTGAATTGATTATTCGATAAATAATACAAATTTTTACATAGTACATATACAGGGCGTTTGGTAAAGATTTATGCAGTTTTTATAAGCAGGTAGAGCGCATTAAGCTGAATAGAAAAGTCCTTATCGTTTTTTCATTTTGGCAATAGTTAACGAGTTATAGACTTGTAAAATTTCCTGTATTAGCCCGGCCTACCGGCAAATGCAAGCGCGCCGAGCGCCCGACCGCGGCGGCCGCCCCTCCCTAGCGCTTGAACCTTGAGATTGCTAGGCGCGCGGGGGAAGTTGTTATAACAAGCGACAATGACTACACACAAGCGACGCATAAAGCTGGATTCTCCCTTTGAGTTATGATAGTTCCTTATTTTTTTTAATAAAAATAAAATTTTCTAACGACAAAAAGTATGTGTGTACGTGTACATACATGTGTACAAAAAAATATCAGTTCTAATGCTTAAAGAAGCAATTATTAAATTTATTTTTTTTAATAAATAATGATTATTTTTAATAAAAAATATTTTTTTGATGATAGTCTTAAACGTCGTAAACTGTCATTATAAATTTTAAAAAAAGCTATTATCATGTACTCAAAAAAAATTTATACTTCTTTAAACAACATTAAAAAATTTTATCGATTAAAATGGAAATAACAACCAAATAAAATGTTTGTTTCAACTTTATATTCTTAATTAAAAATTAAATAACGAGGATATTTATATTTTTAATAAAATTAATCCTTGTGATAGACTTATAATACACGAAAAAAACTTTGTGGTAAAAATTACTATGGTAAGTAGTAAACGCGTGCTAAGGAGGAATTATGAAAATTTTTATTATGTTTTTCATCAAATTACGATAATATTTACACTACTTATATGATATAATTCTCTGAAATTTCTTCTTACAGTTCGTGATTACTATCATAAATAATAAATTATACATAATTTTACTATAAAATTTTCTCCGTGTAGATTTACGAATATATGAATTTATTAAATGTTTGAAAACTTATAAACAATATTTATTTAATTCAAGAAAATTTTAGTGTGTGTGTGTGTGTGTGCGTGTGCGTGCGTGCGTGCGTGCGTGCGTGCGTGCGTGCGTGCGTGCGTGCGTGCGTGCGTGCGTGTGTGTGTGTGTGTGTGTGTGTGTGTGTGTGTGTGTGTGTGTGTGTGTACATACACGAAAATGTTAAACTTTTTTTTTATGTAAAGTGAGATGTTTATTATCAACAGAATATTTTTTTCAACCATTAAAGATAAGATAATTATTAAAAAGAATAAAATTAAAAGTGAACAATTGATTTTCTTAAAACTAGAATCATATTTTTCTACGTGTGCGTGTATTGTATATTATAGTAATCAGCATGAATAATAACAGTGATATAAAATCACGAACTAAGGAATAATCATTTTTCTGTCACAAAGTGATTATTCCTTTCTCGGGTACGTGCACACACACACACACACGCACACACACACTAAAATTTTCTTGAATTAAATAAATATTGTTTATAAGTTTTCAAACATTTAATAAATTCATATATTCGTAAATCTACACGGAGAAAATTTTATAGTAAAATTATGTATGATTTATCATTTATGATAGTAACCACAAACTGTAAGAAGAAATTTCAGAGAATTATATCATATAAGTAATGTAAATATTATCGTAATTTGATGAAGAACATAATAAAAATTTTCATAATTTCTCCTTAGCACGCGTTTACTACTTACCATAATAATTTTTACCACAAAGTTTTTTCCATGTATTATAAGTCTATCACAAGGATTAATTTTATTAAAAATATAAATATCCTCGTTATTTAATTTTTAATTAAAAATATAAAGTTGAAACAAACATTTTATTTGGTTGTTATTTCCATTTTAATCGATAAAATTTTTTAATGTTGTTTAAAAAAGTATAAATTTTTTTTGAGCACATGATAATAGCTTCTTTTAAAATTTATAATGACAGTTTACGACGTTTAAGACTATCATCAAAAAAAATATTTTTTATTAAAAATAATCATTATTTATTAAAAAAAATAAATTTAGTAATTGCTTCTTTAAGCATTAGAACTGATATTTTTTTGTACACATGTATGTACACGTACACACATACTTTTTGTCGTTAGAAAATTTTATTTTTATTAAAAAAAAAAAGGAACTATCATAACTCAAAGGGAGAATCCAGCTTTACGCGTCGCTTGTGTGTAGTCATTGTCGCTTGTTGTAACAACTCCCCCCGCGCGCCTAGCAATCTCAAGGTTCAAGCGCTAGGGAGGGGCGGCCGCCGCGGCCGGGCGCTCGGCGCGCTTGCATTTGCCGGTAGGCTAATACAGAAAATTTTACAAGTCTATAACTCGTTAACTATTGCCAAAATGGAAAAACAATAAGGAGTTTTCTGTTTAGCTTAATGCGCTCTACCTGCTTATAAAAATTGCATAAATCTTTACCAAACACCCTGTATAGTATACGGTTTTTCTTTGGTTTGAACCTTCAGTTTTCATTTGAGTAATTTTATTTTTGATACCCTGTATGTGTGTCGCAGAATAACTTAGATGATCCTATTGTTAGAGAGGTAAAAGTAAAAGGTAAACAAAAATGTCCTATTCTATTTTACGATATTCGCAATTAACGAGTTATTAATAGTTATTAAAGTAATACGAATAAGAATACGCAGAGAAAAGTACTTTGATTCGTATGATTTTAAAACTAATATCTCGATAGTTTGCCAAACATTGAGAATTAACGCAAAAGCAGGAGAGGGAACTGACATGCAACTTCTCTTGTCTACTGTCTGTCCTAAACAGTCCGAAACCAAGCGCCTAATATTGAAATTTTGCACAATTTGAAATATACAAAATATTAAATTATATTTTATGTATGTTTTGAAGACAAAACCATTAAAAAAGTAAGATACAATACTATTATGAACGGACAAGTTTATGAAATATTATCTAAATAATTTTATTAACCTATTAAGTTCTATGGCAAAACAAGTCACGATATCAAAAAAGGGGAAATATGCACAATTAGGACGTATACGCCGATAACTTTGACCTTAAGATATGTTGTTATGGACATAGTCCTGAATAATTCCTTGCGAGCATTACGTAGCGGACGGCATTAATGTAGGAGATGTAGTAAATTAAATACATAATATCGGTGCTTTAGATAAAGCGCGTGTGTGCATATACACACACGCGGGAGGCACGGGTGTTTTGCCCTTCCTCTCCCGCACTCACCTGCCTGCCGGTAGGGATGTTCTGGGCAGAAGTGCGCAAAAATATGGTGCCTACTTTATTGAGAAATAACTATAACTATAGTCAGTTAAGTCGTAATTTATTATCAACCAAATACGCACGGTACTTTTGTGTACTTCTGCTCAGAGCATACCGGTGAGGTGCGGGAGGAGGAAAGCGAAGGCCGCCTTCTTGCATTCTGTCGGTGTGTGTGTGTGTGTGTGTGTGTGTGTGTGTGTGTGTGTGTGTGTGTGTGTGTGTGTGTGTGTGTGTGTGTGTGTGTGTGTGTGTGTGTGTGTGTGTGTGCACACTTACTGCTTCCACCAAACGCAGTTTTCGTGTGTTACATTACGAAAACAACAAGGTCAAGTATTAAATTAGGCAATTGTTATTCCAAACGGAATTGTTTCCGAATAGTTTTCTAATACGTGTCCAGGTCACATTATGTCATTGAAATCAGAGGGTACTTCATTAAACGCAACATTTACCGTTTTTTGTTATTTTTATAACGATATCTTAGAAAGTACAAGCGACCACCTAATTCTATTAACAGTTTTAAATTTAGGGAACAAAAATATCTACATAAAATCTACTACTTTCTAATTAATTTCTCGTATGGGTCCTAATTGTGTATATTTATCCAGAAAAGTGTTAACGCAATTCCTAACAGCGTTTTAGCAATAATTTTTGTAAAAAGTTGCAAAAAAATTTTTTTAAAACAATTTGTTATAAACAAATTAACAAATAATTACCCAAACTAAAATAAACCACGCCAATCAATTCTACGTGAAAAACCACGACGAAAATATGTATAACATGTCCATATCATAAATATCCATATTATGCACATAAAAACTGTTTATAAATTTTTTGTAATAAATAGCGATATTTACATAAACATATTATACATATTCTTGTTGTGGTCTCCCTAGAATCGATTAGCATGATTTATTTTAGTCTAGGATAATTATTTGTAAAATTATTTATAACAAATTGTTTAAAAAATTGTTTTGCAACTAACTTTTTTTTGCAAAAATTATTGCCAGGAATGCTGCCAGAAACTGCGTTAACACTTTTTCAATATCGTGCCTCGTTTCGCCAAGGAACTTAACCCATAGGTTAATGGGTTAATTTTTATCGTTATAAACATTCTTGTTTAATATTATACATAATAAATTATCATTATAAAATAAAATTACAAGTAATACTAAATAAATAAATTATGATTTCAAGGACTGTATAGTTTGAATCACACTCTAAAATATTTGGAAATTTTGTTCCCAAATTCATCATACTAGCGCCATCTGTTAGCGCTTATACAGAATTTAAATAGGACTCAAACTATGCATTTAATATATATATGAAATGTCCCCAAACCATGCATTCAATATATGGATACTTTGAGACATGTCTTCAAAGTATACAAATGTCTTCAAAATATGCGTTTAATAAAAATTTTGTGCCCAAAGTAAACGTTTCACATATATATATTTTTATATAATTGTATATAATAATAACCGAATTTTGGGCCGATAAAGTCTTATATTTTTGTAATCATATTTGTTCAGATCTTTCAATCATATGTAACTGTATATGATTACATACAGATAAAATTGTATCATTTCCTCCTCCAAATATTATTATATATGATCGTATAATGTGTAACATATGATGATATTACATTTAATTTTGTATAATTATATTTATACTGGTCAACAAAATTAGCGCATACGAAAGTTTTGCATAATTTCAAATAACTATAACACCGCGGAAAATCATCGCATTTTCATTTTTCAAAAAGCATTTTAAGCTTGAACTTTCTACTATATTAAAGGATACTATATCAAAAATTATTATATTGTATAATGTGTATATTTTGTATTTTTTCTTTTTCTCTTAACAAGTCTCATTTTTTTTCAACCAGTGGTATTTTTAACTCTTTAGTTTAGTCGGTTATGGTATTTAAGAGAAAAACCATTAATATCTAAACATAATATATTAGATTTTCATAATATTACGTGTACCTACAGCAACTGTTTTATGCATTTGGAACGCCAATGCTTGTGGTGGTGATAAGGATTTGATTATTAAATCGGCGTTCTTTGTGTTCACTGTATAGAAAAAGTATATGTGACTATTTATTCTTTCTTATGCGTGGACTGATCGTACAATGTATCTGCGATGTTCACGGCTCTACTTTCGGACGCGAAGTGCGTGGTGCGATCAGGCGGATGACAGTTTGCTCGACCAGGCCAGCGATCATGTAACTTCTTCCTTAGGGAGGGAACGTGAATAGTGAAAAGTTTCGTGTAACTATCCCTTTCTATAGGTGTTGAATAGAAAGGGACAGTAACTTGAAACTTTTCACTTTTCACACTTCCGCCCTACGGGAAACATTACACGATCGCAATACGTACCCTGATCCGAATACGTTGAATACAAACATACCAGCAACTTAAGCCACCAGTCGTCAACAGTCGTCACGAATAATACAATTAAACATAAATACGATTTATATATAGAAACGTTGATATAAGTTGTTAACTTTTTTTTATTAAAAAGCGTTATTACTATTAATTTAATAAAAATTGTCCTGTTCTAGTATACCACAAGGACAAGATTTTCTTGAATTGAAATATTCCGTTGCTACATAGGGAAAAAGGTCTTTAAATTACATAATACTGTGTGTAATAAATATTTTCAGGATCATGCTATTATTTATATTAGAATGATAAAAAGAAGATTACAGACAGAGGCACTTCCGCTCTGGAGTTGTGTCCACTTTACATTTTACAAAAGAAAAAAAAATTCAATTCTTAATATCTGATTGAATATGAGTGAATATTTTTTTCGTTTTATTCCAGTTTTATAAATGTACAGGAATTAATTAAAAAAAGTTTTTCAGTAAAATAAATATATTAGGTATTATGATACAAGAAACGCGTGTAAATAAGGATAATGAAACAAACATGTATAGATAAAGAGCGTCAACGACAGAATTTTATTTATCCTAATCAGGGACCCGGTCCGAAATAAAATTATTATGGTTCGGTTTCAGTTACGATTTAGTAAAATATTCGAAAACTGTTACGGTTTCAACTTTAGTGTAACGGGTTCTATTTTTTGACAAATAAAGAAAACCGAAAATCGTTTAAACTACGAATTTTTTCAATTCCGGTTCCGACTCTAAATTTTCCAGTTCTCAATATGTAATAATAATAAATAATAGTATTTAATAATATTTAATAATAATTTAAATAATTGTGTGCACTGATAGAAAAATGTGTTGTATTTGTAACCATAATTGCAAATAGCATCTATGACATGGTTGCTGTAACCAAATTGGAGATCTTTATATACAGTTAGTTGTGTACCATAAAATGATCTTTATTATAAGCATTTACCATATATATATTATAGTTATTATTACCAATGTTGTAATAGTAATTGCTATAAAAATGATATTCCTAACTGTAATCATTTTACTATGCAATTGTGATGGTTACAAATACAACACATTTTTCTATCAGTGTACAAACAACGAGATGAGTATCGAGAAACACGGTAGTGGCTCGCGCCAAGTGAACGCGCAGCGCGAGCCCGACCGTGCTCTTTACGCGAGTAGGCGACTTGCGAGCACCCGAGATTATCGGAAATCTGAGAAACGGCTAAACGGAGTTCGATCGAGTTCTAACTAGGCTCAATCGAAAGCTTGGGGTCGATTTGTATGTGAAAACTATTTTTATTTGTCTCCTACGTACCCTATGAGAGGAGATATCAAACGACGCAAAGTCCAAATGTCAAAATTTTCATTTAAGAAACGTCGTTATCGTCACCTCCTGATCGACCTCTCAGATCAGAAAACGTCACTTTCATACTTTTGATGCAAGAGGCGCTTGTGTGCTATGCGCCTCGGGTTATTTAGGAATCTGTCACACCGACGAAATATAGTGGCATGAGCAGCGATCACAATCGCATGCATCTCGGGTAACGTTCCGTTTCACGGATAATAATGTCTAATGTTAATCATGTGCGTAATAAAATGGAACGCAGTCATTCGCATCGTCACTACGGCGTGTGTAATGGATTATGTGGGTTGCCCATGTGGGTCGCGTGAACTCGTGAAGTGACGTACGTAGTGTGATGAATGTTATGTTATTGTTATGACAGTTTTCGTGAAGTAGTGCATTTTTTAATTTTTATTATACCGTTATGTCTAAACAATGACTGATGTGTCTCTTTTTAAGAATTTATTCGCAAGAGAAACGTATGCGCAAATACCCGCTTTAACAGAAAAGTTGCAAGTTTATTGGTTAAAAGCCATATGATAGCCAATAAATTTTCAACTTTTCTGTAAGAACAGAATTTGCGAATACGTTTCTCTTAGAAATGAATTCAAGAATCGAGCCTCAGAGAGAAACCTCTCCGAGGTTTTTCTCTGTGGAGACTGTGTGCAGACAGTTCGCGAATTGTTCTTTATTAATTGTTTGAGGTACTCGTGATCATCGAATAGAAGAGAACTTCGAGAGAAAGAGAACAGCGAGAGCGGTCAGTGGAAAGAATGGGGACTGGAATGCAGCTTATATTATTTTGTGTGTGATGGCTATTTTAATCTGTTGCGGGTTTCACGGCAATGATATGATAACCTGTATATTACATCGTGGATTACATCGTGGAGGCAGTGATGAGATGCGGGCCGGGTTTTTCGCGCATGCGCGGCGAGAATGATAGCAGTGAAGTAGTTAATAAAGAAAAAAAATGTACTGTTGATCGCCCTAATGCAATCATGTCAAATTTTTTGAATAAAAAGAAATAGCAGATATATTTATGTACAGATACGCACATACGCTCTCAACGTACAAATATATATATACATATATTTACACACAGATATACTTTCACATATAATTATAAGAAATTATTTTATTCTATAATAAAAAATATTAAAAGGAAAATAGGTGTTGAAATAATTTCAAATATTTAACAATACAAACAAAACATTTTATTTTTGGCAGAAATATTAAAGAATACCAACATTTGTTGCAAGGGTAAGGAAAACTGCCAAAAACCTTACCAGTATTCATAAAACAACAATTTATCTTTAAAATACAAAATAATATCATAAACGTAAAAAATTGCAAAGTTACAAAAACACAAAATATTATAGTAGTATACTAATAAAATATAATAAAATAAAAATACTTGTAATCAATTTAATGATAAACATGTTTTATAGATAAATATAATTTATAATATAATACAACTTCTACATTACAAAAATAATTTTTACTTGTTATATATTATTTATTAAATTTAATTAATTTATTAAATCCGTTAAAAATGACAAATATAACAATTACTATATACTAATTCAAATTATTAAATCTTTAATTTTTAACAATATGTAGCACATATTATCACAGTACGTAGTTATATAACACAGAACAGTATTATCAGAAAGGAAATATGGAAGGCAATGCAGAAATTGGAAATACTGGAAAAGCTAATAAGAATATGCAAACTGGTAATAACAGATTCGAAGAAAAAGATTAAAATCAATGGCTGCGTTCAGCAGAAAAAGCAGCTTTGCAACTGTTGTAAAATTCTTCAACACGACTGGTTTATACGTTTAGATCTAACAGGAACTAAGAGCAAAAACCAATCGTGTTGAAGAATTTTACAACAATTGCAAAGCTGCTTTTTCTGCTAAACGCAGCCACTAATTAACATTCCTAAGATTAGACAGTCAGAGAAGGTGATGGATTGGCCTCAATCGTGTTCAACCTGATTTTAGAAATAATAATATTTAGAATCATATGTAGCATGTATTAAAAAATAGAGGCTGGATATTAAAATACAAAAATTTGTTTTTTATTAAAAATTATTGCACATTAAATCTTTGGCTTTAGTCACTACAATATATTATTAACACAGTCATGTAAGTAAAACTGAAATTCTAAATGCAAATATTAAAAATTATGTATAGCATACATAAAAAAGTAGAGGCTAGATGTAAAAATGCAAACAAATGCAACAAAAAAAAAAATTAAGTATTATCAGATGTGCATTGTTCTCCGTATAAATTTTGTGTATTATGCAGTTCTAAATGCCTCGCGTCAATTTCAAAATTTGTACAATTTATATTTTGAGCTTGTAAACTAGATCGAATAACACAAATTGAGGAAACAGTATCATTTGACAGTCGATTCCTTTTTTTACATTTGACATCTGAAACAATAAAAAATATTCTTTCGGCCTCAGCATTAGAATGAGGATAAGAAAGGACTACTTGAGTTAATAATTCTAAGTTTGGGAACATCTTAGTCCCATCAAAATTTTCAGATTGTAGTATTTTAGCCCACATTTCATCTATTGGCAAAGAAGCTAATTCTTTTTTTTGTTGCTCATCAAAACTTAATGGTAAAATTGTCCATTCAAACGATAATTTTGTTATATTAATATTATGCTCTACCCGGTTAGCAATATAAGTTAAATTTTTAATTTTATGTCTACCTTCATTATATAAAGCTATATTAGGATCCAAAAAAATTAATTGTTTAAAAAGTTCATTTTTATAAGGTAGAGACGCTTTAGCATTTCTCGCGCGCGCGCGAACTGCCGTAACATAAAAATCCAAACATTTCAATCTAATTTGTTGCGCGCATTCGAAAGATAAAGTCTCTAAAAGACATTCACAATCCGGTCCCACATTTATGTCATTTATAGGTTTTATATTATCTTTATTATCCAATAGTAAATCTAAAGTTGAAATATTTTCTAAAACATCAATTTTTACCAAATTTACGGCTATTTGACGAATTAATTTTTGACTGCTTTCATATAATTTTGAATTCATGAATTAAAATATTACGAGATTGAAATAATACATTAAAGTTATTAAAAAAATTTAGTGCAAATTTTAAAAACAGCAAATACGCTTTAATAAAAATATCATTTAAATGTTCTAATATAATTTCCGCGGATTTTAATTTATCTTCTACTGTTGCTAACATAAAATAATTTTTAAAAATTTCCCAGTTATCTAAAAGTCTAACAACGCATTTTTCTAAAGATAACCATCTTGTTTCCGACAATTTTAATATTTTATTTCGTTGTCCATTAAAAAAATCTTGGAATTCTCCCAAAATCGCACATCGCTTTGCACTGCCCGAAATGTAAGTGGCAACTCCTCTAATCAAATTTTCGCAAGAAGAAGGTAATTTTTCGCAAGCCTTACTGGCTATAAGCGCGGATGAATGGCAAATACAATTTATTGTTATTAATTCTGGCACTTCCGTTTTAAGATGAGTCATAAAAGAATTTTTGGATCCGACCATTACTGACGCATTATCGCAAGCTAATCCAACAATATTTTTAATAGGAATATTTTGTTTTTCTAAACTTTCTTTAAACATTTTAAAAATTTTATTCGCGGAACAGTCTGTTGCATCTAAAGTTAATAATTCTAATAATTGAGTTACAATTTTTTTATTTAATGGTGATACGTAGCGGACAAGAACGCACATTAATTTTGTATCAGAGATATCCGTACTTTCGTCTATCAAAATGGAAAATTTACTAATTTTTAAATATTCAACAATTTTTTCAGTTTCACGTTTTGCAGTAATATTTTTAACAATACTTGCACACTTATGTCGAGCCAGCGAAAGGTCTTGCACAACTTCAGGTTTTATACAAATATCTTTTAACAAAGGAATTAAATGATCCACGACTTGAAAGGCTACATTATGCTCTGCGATAGAAGTTGCTATTTTAATTTCTGCGCGTTTAACCTGTTCTTTATGTGATAAACTATCTTTAAAAGTAGCCTTAAAATTACCAGAATTTATTTTTTCAATGTGTTTAACCGTTTGTGAATGTTTAATCAAATCTGTTTTGCAACATCTGATAGTTTTGTTGCATGCAATACAAAGCGCTTTATTTTCAGCAGGATGGGGAGCTAACCATCCTTTAAAAATACTTTCATCTAGCCAAGCATTTTGAAATTTTCTAATCCTACGTTTTTCAATAGCTCCTTTACTTGGACAATCCATCATTCATAAATAAATAAATATTACTTTTTTTCAAATATACTTGGCTAATTGTATTGATCTTACATTTATTTCTGAAGGCACGCGTTTATGTACTTGGTCTATCTTTTTTTTATTTCAATGTTGACGCACAGTTGGCGCATTTACTTCATATCAATCATTTTGTAGAGAAGATAATAAAGCAATATAGTAATGAGACAATTTACCTAATATAATAGTTTTTTTCTCAGATGCGCGCGCGCACACACACACACACACAAATCGGCGCCTTCTTTTATCTCTTTTTAAAAAGGTTTGAAATACATAATAATTGTGATACACGTGCCGACATAAAGAGAACATTCATTGTAACATTATTAAGTTAATTGAAACCAAAAAATTCTATAAACTTACTGATTCTATAAACTGACTGAAACAGTTCAAAGTTACTAAAGTGACTTCCGGACCTGTAAGGGCTAAAGTAAAGACTAAACTACAGAGTTCTCTGCTGTAAACAATATGAAAAATACCCACTAATCAATGTCAAATTAAAGTAATATAATAAATATAAATGTAAAGTAAAGTAGATGTAAATTGTTAATATAATTTTTACTTTAGGAACACTTTAAAGAGGAGGAACCATAGTAGGACGGTTATTATTAAGATCAGTGCGTATAAAATGAAGGTTTTAAAACGTATACGAGGATCGTGTGAGACGGTGTACGATCCTCCGTTTTGCGATTCTACATTTCTAGGCATCTCATAAGAACCTAATGGGATGCTAATGTGACGCGATGGGTTGCTCGAAGCAATGCACTCCGATGAACAGTAAGTGCCCATCGCAATGGCATTGATGGCCTCCGCGGAGGAATCCTCCGCACCCGGCTCATCTACTGCGACGACTTCCTCCGGCGTAATTTCTATAACAGACATATCCATCGCGACAACGATTATCGTCTCCCGACGAACAGACAACGACGGTCTGAAGAATCGGAGTAGTACAGCGGCTTTATATAGTAGTACTGCGGCTAGTACCTGTTGGGTGGGGGGCGGCAGAGGGAAGGGGAAAGTGGCGGACGGGTCTCCTAACCTCTGATTGGCTAATGTACGTGAGGAGGGATAATTGGGGTAGACATAGACCGGCCCCTACCAGACCCCCGTAACTCGGTTACGGGCCTACCGCCAAATGTCGGCAAGAACGCGGTAGCGCGATGCGGATTAAGACCGTCCAGCGAGACGCGCGTCCGTGGTCGCTAGGAAGTTGTTTACAAGGAAATGTATCTGTCTAAATATATTATAGTTTGTAATTTGTTTTAAATCTTTATATTTCAAAATTTTGAGAAAAGTCGTGCATAATATGATCATATATAAATATGAATAATTAAATACGAATAATTTGTATATATAATTTTTGATCTAATAGCACATATACATATATATTTTTATATAATTGTATATAATAATAACCGAATTTTGGGCCGATAAAGTCTTATATTTTTGTAATCATATTTGTTCAGATCTTTCAATCATATGTAACTGTATATGATTACATACAGATAAAATTGTATCATTTCCTCCTCCAAATATTATTATATATGATCGTATAATGTGTAACATATGATGATATTACATTTAATTTTGTATAATTATATTTATACTGGTCAACAAAATTAGCGCATACGAAAGTTTTGCATAATTTCAAATAACTATAACACCGCGGAAAATCATCGCATTTTCATTTTTCAAAAAGCATTTTAAGCTTGAACTTTCTACTATATTAAAGGATACTATATCAAAAATTATTATATTGTATAATGTGTATATTTTGTATTTTTTCTTTTTCTCTTAACAAGTCTCATTTTTTTTCAACCAGTGGTATTTTTAACTCTTTAGTTTAGTCGGTTATGGTATTTAAGAGAAAAACCATTAATATCTAAACATAATATATTAGATTTTCATAATATTACGTGTACCTACAGCAACTGTTTTATGCATTTGGAACGCCAATGCTTGTGGTGGTGATAAGGATTTGATTATTAAATCGGCGTTCTTTGTGTTCACTGTATAGAAAAAGTATATGTGACTATTTATTCTTTCTTATGCGTGGACTGATCGTACAATGTATCTGCGATGTTCACGGCTCTACTTTCGGACGCGAAGTGCGTGGTGCGATCAGGCGGATGACAGTTTGCTCGACCAGGCCAGCGATCATGTAACTTCTTCCTTAGGGAGGGAACGTGAATAGTGAAAAGTTTCGTGTAACTATCCCTTTCTATAGGTGTTGAATAGAAAGGGACAGTAACTTGAAACTTTTCACTTTTCACACTTCCGCCCTACGGGAAACATTACA
Organism: Monomorium pharaonis; assembly: GCF_013373865.1. Lineage (NCBI taxonomy): Eukaryota > Metazoa > Arthropoda > Insecta > Hymenoptera > Formicidae > Monomorium > Monomorium pharaonis. The sequence continues at coordinate 110,526 of NW_023415402.1, read as the reverse complement.
CGATCGCAATACGTACCCTGATCCGAATACGTTGAATACAAACATACCAGCAACTTAAGCCACCAGTCGTCAACAGTCGTCACGAATAATACAATTAAACATAAATACGATTTATATATAGAAACGTTGATATAAGTTGTTAACTTTTTTTTATTAAAAAGCGTTATTACTATTAATTTAATAAAAATTGTCCTGTTCTAGTATACCACAAGGACAAGATTTTCTTGAATTGAAATATTCCGTTGCTACATAGGGAAAAAGGTCTTTAAATTACATAATACTGTGTGTAATAAATATTTTCAGGATCATGCTATTATTTATATTAGAATGATAAAATGATGATTACAGACAGAGGCACTTCCGCTCTGGAGCTGTGTCCACTTTACATTTTACAAAAGAAAAAAAAATTCAATTCTTAATATCTGATTGAATATGAGTGAATATTTCTTTCGTTTTATTCCAGTTTTATAAATGTATAGGAATTAATTAAAAAAAGTTTCTCAGTAAAATAAATATATTAGGTATTATGATACAAGAAACGCGTGTAAATAAGGATAATGAAACAAACATGTGTAGATAAAGAGCGTCAACGACAGAATTTTATTTATCCTAATCAGGGACCCGGTCCGAAATAAAATTATTATGGTTCGGTTTCAGTTACGATTTAGTAAAATATTCGAAAACTGTTACGGTTTCAACTTTAGTGTAACGGGTTCTATTTTTTGACAAATAAAGAAAACCGAAAATCGTTTAAACTACGAATTTTTTCAATTCCGGTTCCGACTCTAAATTTTCCAGTTCTCAATATGTAATAATAATAAATAATAGTATTTAATAATATTTAATAATAATTTAAATAATTGTGTGCACTGATAGAAAAATGTGTTGTATTTGTAACCATAATTGCAAATAGCATCTATGACATGGTTGCTGTAACCAAATTGGAGATCTTTATATACAGTTAGTTGTGTACCATAAAATGATCTTTATTATAAGCATTTACCATATATATATTATAGTTATTATTACCAATGTTGTAATAGTAATTGCTATAAAAATGATATTCCTAACTGTAATCATTTTACTATGCAATTGTGATGGTTACAAATACAACACATTTTTCTATCAGTGTACAAACAACGAGATGAGTATCGAGAGACACGGTAGTGGCTCGCGCCAAGTGAACGCGCAGCGCGAGCCCGACCGTGCTCTTTACGCGAGTAGGCGACTTGCGAGCACCCGAGATTATCGGATATCTGAGAAACGGCTAAACGGAGTTCGATCGAGTTCTAACTAGGCTCAATCGAAAGCTTGGGGTCGATTTGTATGTGAAAACTATTTTTATTTGTCCCCTACGTACCCTATGAGAGGAGATATCAAACGACGCAAAGTCCAAATGTCAAAATTTTCATTTAAGAAACGTCGTTATCGTCACCTCCTGATCGACCTCTCAGATCAGAAAACGTCACTTTCATACTTTTGATGCAAGAGGCGCTTGTGTGCTATGCGCCTCGGGTTATTTAGGAACCTGTCACACCGACGAAATATAGTGGCATGAGCAGCGATCACAATCGCATGCATCTCGGGTAACGTTCCGTTTCACGGATAATAATGTCTAATGTTAATCATGTGCGTAATAAAATGGAACGCAGTCATTCGCATCGTCACTACGGCGTGTGTAATGGATTATGTGGGTTGCCCATGTGGGTCGCGTGAACTCGTGAAGTGACGTACGTAGTGTGATGAATGTTATGTTATTGTTATGACAGTTTTCGTGAAGTAGTGCATTTTTTAATTTTTATTATACCGTTATGTCTAAACAATGACTGATGTGTCTCTTTTTAAGAATTTATTCGCAAGAGAAACGTATGCGCAAATACCCGCTTTAACAGAAAAGTTGCAAGTTTATTGGTTAAAAGCCATATGATAGCCAATAAATTTTCAACTTTTCTGTAAGAACAGAATTTGCGAATACGTTTCTCTTAGAAATGAATTCAAGAATCGAGCCTCAGAGAGAAACCTCTCCGAGGTTTTTCTCTGTGGAGACTGTGTGCAGACAGTTCGCGAATTGTTCTTTATTAATTGTTTGAGGTACTCGTGATCATCGAATAGAAGAGAACTTCGAGAGAAAGAGAACAGCGAGAGCGGTCAGTGGAAAGAATGGGGACTGGAATGCAGCTTATATTATTTTGTGTGTGATGGCTATTTTAATCTGTTGCGGGTTTCACGGCAATGATATGATAACCTGTATATTACATCGTGGATTACATCGTGGAGGCAGTGATGAGATGCGGGCCGGGTTTTTCGCGCATGCGCGGCGAGAATGATAGCAGTGAAGTAGTTAATAAAGAAAAAAAATGTACTGTTGATCGCCCTAATGCAATCATGTCAAATTTTTTGAATAAAAAGAAATAGCAGATATATTTATGTACAGATACGCACATACGCTCTCAACGTACAAATATATATATACATATATTTACACACAGATATACTTTCACATATAATTATAAGAAATTATTTTATTCTATAATAAAAAATATTAAAAGGAAAATAGGTGTTGAAATAATTTCAAATATTTAACAATACAAACAAAACATTTTATTTTTGGCAGAAATATTAAAGAATACCAACATTTGTTGCAAGGGTAAGGAAAACTGCCAAAAACCTTACCAGTATTCATAAAACAACAATTTATCTTTAAAATACAAAATAATATCATAAACGTAAAAAATTGCAAAGTTACAAAAACACAAAATATTATAGTAGTATACTAATAAAATATAATAAAATAAAAATACTTGTAATCAATTTAATGATAAACATGTTTTATAGATAAATATAATTTATAATATAATACAACTTCTACATTACAAAAATAATTTTTACTTGTTATATATTATTTATTAAATTTAATTAATTTATTAAATCCGTTAAAAATGACAAATATAACAATTACTATATACTAATTCAAATTATTAAATCTTTAATTTTTAACAATATGTAGCACATATTATCACAGTACGTAGTTATATAACACAGAACAGTATTATCAGAAAGGAAATATGGAAGGCAATGCAGAAATTGGAAATACTGGAAAAGCTAATAAGAATATGCAAACTGGTAATAACAGATTCGAAGAAAAAGATTAAAATCAATGGCTGCGTTCAGCAGAAAAAGCAGCTTTGCAACTGTTGTAAAATTCTTCAACACGACTGGTTTATACGTTTAGATCTAACAGGAACTAAGAGCAAAAACCAATCGTGTTGAAGAATTTTACAACAATTGCAAAGCTGCTTTTTCTGCTAAACGCAGCCACTAATTAACATTCCTAAGATTAGACAGTCAGAGAAGGTGATGGATTGGCCTCAATCGTGTTCAACCTGATTTTAGAAATAATAATATTTAGAATCATATGTAGCATGTATTAAAAAATAGAGGCTGGATATTAAAATACAAAAATTTGTTTTTTATTAAAAATTATTGCACATTAAATCTTTGGCTTTAGTCACTACAATATATTATTAACACAGTCATGTAAGTAAAACTGAAATTCTAAATGCAAATATTAAAAATTATGTATAGCATACATAAAAAAGTAGAGGCTAGATGTAAAAATGCAAACAAATGCAACAAAAAAAAAAATTAAGTATTATCAGATGTGCATTGTTCTCCGTATAAATTTTGTGTATTATGCAGTTCTAAATGCCTCGCGTCAATTTCAAAATTTGTACAATTTATATTTTGAGCTTGTAAACTAGATCGAATAACACAAATTGAGGAAACAGTATCATTTGACAGTCGATTCCTTTTTTTACATTTGACATCTGAAACAATAAAAAATATTCTTTCGGCCTCAGCATTAGAATGAGGATAAGAAAGGACTACTTGAGTTAATAATTCTAAGTTTGGGAACATCTTAGTCCCATCAAAATTTTCAGATTGTAGTATTTTAGCCCACATTTCATCTATTGGCAAAGAAGCTAATTCTTTTTTTTGTTGCTCATCAAAACTTAATGGTAAAATTGTCCATTCAAACGATAATTTTGTTATATTAATATTATGCTCTACCCGGTTAGCAATATAAGTTAAATTTTTAATTTTATGTCTACCTTCATTATATAAAGCTATATTAGGATCCAAAAAAATTAATTGTTTAAAAAGTTCATTTTTATAAGGTAGAGACGCTTTAGCATTTCTCGCGCGCGCGCGAACTGCCGTAACATAAAAATCCAAACATTTCAATCTAATTTGTTGCGCGCATTCGAAAGATAAAGTCTCTAAAAGACATTCACAATCCGGTCCCACATTTATGTCATTTATAGGTTTTATATTATCTTTATTATCCAATAGTAAATCTAAAGTTGAAATATTTTCTAAAACATCAATTTTTACCAAATTTACGGCTATTTGACGAATTAATTTTTGACTGCTTTCATATAATTTTGAATTCATGAATTAAAATATTACGAGATTGAAATAATACATTAAAGTTATTAAAAAAATTTAGTGCAAATTTTAAAAACAGCAAATACGCTTTAATAAAAATATCATTTAAATGTTCTAATATAATTTCCGCGGATTTTAATTTATCTTCTACTGTTGCTAACATAAAATAATTTTTAAAAATTTCCCAGTTATCTAAAAGTCTAACAACGCATTTTTCTAAAGATAACCATCTTGTTTCCGACAATTTTAATATTTTATTTCGTTGTCCATTAAAAAAATCTTGGAATTCTCCCAAAATCGCACATCGCTTTGCACTGCCCGAAATGTAAGTGGCAACTCCTCTAATCAAATTTTCGCAAGAAGAAGGTAATTTTTCGCAAGCCTTACTGGCTATAAGCGCGGATGAATGGCAAATACAATTTATTGTTATTAATTCTGGCACTTCCGTTTTAAGATGAGTCATAAAAGAATTTTTGGATCCGACCATTACTGACGCATTATCGCAAGCTAATCCAACAATATTTTTAATAGGAATATTTTGTTTTTCTAAACTTTCTTTAAACATTTTAAAAATTTTATTCGCGGAACAGTCTGTTGCATCTAAAGTTAATAATTCTAATAATTGAGTTACAATTTTTTTATTTAATGGTGATACGTAGCGGACAAGAACGCACATTAATTTTGTATCAGAGATATCCGTACTTTCGTCTATCAAAATGGAAAATTTACTAATTTTTAAATATTCAACAATTTTTTCAGTTTCACGTTTTGCAGTAATATTTTTAACAATACTTGCACACTTATGTCGAGCCAGCGAAAGGTCTTGCACAACTTCAGGTTTTATACAAATATCTTTTAACAAAGGAATTAAATGATCCACGACTTGAAAGGCTACATTATGCTCTGCGATAGAAGTTGCTATTTTAATTTCTGCGCGTTTAACCTGTTCTTTATGTGATAAACTATCTTTAAAAGTAGCCTTAAAATTACCAGAATTTATTTTTTCAATGTGTTTAACCGTTTGTGAATGTTTAATCAAATCTGTTTTGCAACATCTGATAGTTTTGTTGCATGCAATACAAAGCGCTTTATTTTCAGCAGGATGGGGAGCTAACCATCCTTTAAAAATACTTTCATCTAGCCAAGCATTTTGAAATTTTCTAATCCTACGTTTTTCAATAGCTCCTTTACTTGGACAATCCATCATTCATAAATAAATAAATATTACTTTTTTTCAAATATACTTGGCTAATTGTATTGATCTTACATTTATTTCTGAAGGCACGCGTTTATGTACTTGGTCTATCTTTTTTTTATTTCAATGTTGACGCACAGTTGGCGCATTTACTTCATATCAATCATTTTGTAGAGAAGATAATAAAGCAATATAGTAATGAGACAATTTACCTAATATAATAGTTTTTTTCTCAGATGCGTGCGCGCACACACACACACACACAATCGGCGCCTTCTTTTATCTCTTTTTAAAAAGGTTTGAAATACATAATAATTGTGATACACGTGCCGACATAAAGAGAACATTCATTGTAACATTATTAAGTTAATTGAAACCAAAAAATTCTATAAACTTACTGATTCTATAAACTGACTGAAACAGTTCAAAGTTACTAAAGTGACTTCCGGACCTGTAAGGGCTAAAGTAAAGACTAAACTACAGAGTTCTCTGCTGTAAACAATATGAAAAATACCCACTAATCAATGTCAAATTAAAGTAATATAATAAATATAAATGTAAAGTAAAGTAGATGTAAATTGTTAATATAATTTTTACTTTAGGAACACTTTAAAGAGGAGGAACCATAGTAGGACGGTTATTATTAAGATCAGTGCGTATAAAATGAAGGTTTTAAAACGTATACGAGGATCGTGTGAGACGGTGTACGATCCTCCGTTTTGCGATTCTACATTTCTAGGCATCTCATAAGAACCTAATGGGATGCTAATGTGACGCGATGGGTTGCTCGAAGCAATGCACTCCGATGAACAGTAAGTGCCCATCGCAATGGCATTGATGGCCTCCGCGGAGGAATCCTCCGCACCCGGCTCATCTACTGCGACGACTTCCTCCGGCGTAATTTCTATAACAGACATATCCATCGCGACAACGATTATCGTCTCCCGACGAACAGACAACGACGGTCTGAAGAATCGGAGTAGTACAGCGGCTTTATATAGTAGTACTGCGGCTAGTACCTGTTGGGTGGGGGGCGGCAGAGGGAAGGGGAAAGTGGCGGACGGGTCTCCTAACCTCTGATTGGCTAATGTACGTGAGGAGGGATAATTGGGGTAGACATAGACCGGCCCCTACCAGACCCCCGTAACTCGGTTACGGGCCTACCGCCAAATGTCGGCAAGAACGCGGTAGCGCGATGCGGATTAAGACCGTCCAGCGAGACGCGCGTCCGTGGTCGCTAGGAAGTTGTTTACAAGGAAATGTATCTGTCTAAATATATTATAGTTTGTAATTTGTTTTAAATCTTTATATTTCAAAATTTTGAGAAAAGTTGTGCATAATATGATCATATATAAATATGAATAATTAAATACGAATAATTTGTATATATAATTTTTGATCTAATAGCACATATACATATATATATATATATATATATATATATATATATATATATATTATATATCTCTCTTCTCTCTCTCTCTCTCTCTCTCAATTCTGTAATAGCATTATGTGACGATCCGTTTCTACATGAAGCACCCTCGCGCTCGGCACGACCGCGCTATATGTAGGTTAACTCCCTTAAAGAGAAGAAAGTTATATTTTTTCTTATTACTTAATCGTGCTGCGGGTGGTAGTCTTTATATAATTGCATTTTACTCCCGAGAGAACCGAGAGGTGAGCCGCCTGTCGGCGGCGCCGCGCAGTAACTGGCAAGCAAGCGCGCGGCTACGCATATAGTATTCTCGCAAAGTCGAGAGAGCGGGTAATCTTTCTGATTGGCTGATGGTGGATCGGGGTAGCCAGCTCGGTATGGTATATAAGCGCGTCGCTTTTCACAGTCGCCACCGCTGCTACTGCATTCGTTGAAGCTGGAGCGTTTGGCTGCGTCAGAAGTCAGCAGAAGTTTTTAGTGCTGCGTTTGAGTTAGCGTTAAAGATTATATACGTTGTATATAAAGTCGTGAAGACTTAGTAGCTTTCGTTTCTCTCGTCAGAGACGCATAGCTCACGACGCGCGTGGACAAGTGACACGTGGCGAATAAGATTCAGACGCGAGCATCTTGAGATATCTTTTCCGAACTCGACGAAAAGAAGCACGAGAACAAAAATGATGCTGAGCCTACAGCGAAGAATGGTATCTCAGTGGAGAATGTTATCCACCTTGCTGTTTCTCGGATTGATCTGCAATGGCGAATTGATGCCCGTTCGTGTACCTGAAGAAACAACGACAACGTCGTCATCGACAGCCAAAAAGAATGGCATTGGCTCTCTGAATAACTACTGGCAAGCGTGGCTCCCGCTGGGCGAGCAGAACGCCTACCAACCCGATCTGAACTCCGCCACTCTTATGCGACGGACGCAAAGAGAGCCGAGTGTGTTTATCGCTCCGGAGTTAAACAACATGAACTTTATAAGTCCTAAGGCGAGCAAGAAATTTCTCCGGGATTTATTAAAAAAGAAGTTCAATAATACGCAAACCTCAGGCTTGGGTAAGTTGATATATTTTTTTAATTAATTAAGTTCAAGTTAATCAAGTTGATATTAAGTTGAATTTTTCAAAATAACTTGTCACAGTTAAAAAATTAAAATATTTAAAATTAACTATATACTATAAGTTAACAGCTATTAACTTTTTAAATTTATTGTCAATTTTTAATTTTTTTACTAGTTACTACTCGATAACCTTGGCAAACCTCGAAGAACGACCAAGTAAAGTCGACCGGTCCACTGCAGCTTAAAGTATCTATGAATTCTGAGTCCGATCGTCAGGTCGAAACCGAGATGTCCCTACTAGCAAAATACATTAACAGTATAATGACTAATACTGGCTAAATATTGGGCATCGCTACTACTACCGGAAATTTCGGGAGATATTATCTTTAACATCAGGGCTGAATAGATAGAATAGAATATAGGAAGAGGTTTTTAGTGGGTAGGCTATGGGGGCAATATCTCCCGCGATGTGCCCCCATAGAATCCCACACTATCCGGGTGTACGGGCACCCGGATGTCTTTGGCCTCTTGGTGGTTGATAACTACAAAGTTATCCTTCCAAGATGGTCAGGTTGAAGATTTTCCTCTTCCTCGTTAAAAAAAAAAAAAAAAAAAAAAACGAGACCATCATTCGGCACGTCGGACTCTACGCTTTCATTTGCGAAACAATTGACATCGACCCCGCTGTAAACCTTCCGAATAAATATATATATTAATTGTCATGATATTGATTTCCCTCGCCCCCACCCCCCCCCGCCACTGCCCCTCCCGCTCGTGCGTGTGTATTCGTCGGTTTACCAGCGTCGAGTTTTTCGAAAAAGTTTTTATTTATAATAATACATTTAGTTGTAATAGAATATTTATTTGTCTGTTTTACATTATTCTTAGTTATGAATACTGGCCAAAGAATAATAATACAGTAGATGTTTCAGTTCATATAAATATCCATTGTTATATTTGGTGCAAAATATTCTGATATCATTATTTTTGTAGAGAAGGTTAATGCGTGCGCGTGTAATTCTTCATTTAAAATAATCGTTAGTTTAATAATTAAAGTTAGATTTTGGTTGGAATAAGAAGGTCTGTGATATTACTTGGGCTAAATTAGATGATGTTTTATCTTAGGTATAAGATGTGTTTTTTTACAGTATACTATATATCACTTATATTATATGTATCATTTTGATTGAATTTGATGAAGAGTATTATCTTGGATTTATTTGATACATAAACAAATGTGATTTTTTCCAACCATAAAGATATACTATATATGTCACTCAGGTGAAATTTAATCAAAAGTCCTACCTTGGATTTGCTATTTCTTTCCTTAAAGAAAAACCATACATTTGGCGCCTTTTTTTTACCTTTTTTAAAAAGGTAATTTTCTTCGGATATAACGGATATATTTTGCAGTGTTTATAGACCACTTAAGTTGAATTTGATTAAAAGGATCATCTTGGATTGATGTAATTTTTTTCCTTAAATTTAAATTTAATCAATTATATATTGATGGTGATGATTAAATAGATAAGGTGTGACGTAGACTTGTTCATCGGTTAAATATTGATAACGTTGTAAGGATAAGAACCATCTTTTGTCACCAAGGTTTGTCACCGGAAATTATATACGTTACTAATAAAGTAAAGAATAAAAATTAGTATTATTAAAAACATTTATTGAAAATTTTATTCGAGCTAATTAACAGTTGTGAATATTGATTGACAATTACAGCAACATTTCACTGATCCACAATTCTATGTCACACAACATCTCATCTATCTCATCGACGCCAGTGTAAAATCTGAGCTCGTTACTCACTGATTAATTAATTTTTCATTGGTGTTGATGATTAAATAAATGAAGTGTGACGTAGAGTTCTGCATCGGTTAAATATTGATAACGTTGTAAGGATAAGAACCATCCTTTGTCACCAAGGTACCGGCAATTATGTACGTTACTACTAAAGTAAAGAATACAAATTAGTATTTAAAGTTTTATTCAAACTAATTAATAAGTTGTGATTATTGATTGACAATTACAGCAACATTTAACTGATCCACAATTCTATATCGCACGACATCTCGTCTATCTCATCGACACGAGTGTAAAATCTGAGTTATGTTACCCTCTGTTTAATTAATTTTACACTGTTGATGATGATGGTTAAATAGATGAGGTGTGACACGTAGAGTTGTGCCTTGGTTTGCAATATTGAGAACGTTGTAAGGATAAGTTCTTTTGTCACCAAGGTACCTGTAATTATACATACATTACTAATAAAGCAAAGAATAAAAATTAGTATTATAAAAAACATTTATTTACAGTTTTATTAAAGCAGATTAAAAGCTGTACATATCGATTGTAAATTACAGCAACATTTAACTGTTGCACACATCTTATCTGTCTCATCGACGCCAATGTAAAATTGAATCAGAGAGTAACATAGCTCAGTTAAATGTTTATTATATATGTATAATAATAAAATAACAATACGAGAATATTTACCATATAAATTTCATATATTACACATATTTGCAATCGAAATTTGTATTATAACCTCATCCTGCATGTCCTGCACGTCACTTACAATTAGAACGAGTCACTGGCTAACCCACGTGACCCAATAAGAATACACGCAGGAGCACGCCGGAGAGAGAGAAGGAAATAAATCTTAAGGTCCTCACACATGAACTGACATTACCATATGAGTAAGGTTTCGATCACTCACGTACTTGATTCAGCCGGTTACGGTTACGGTCGCCCAATTCTGCAACGCGTCGAAACCTTAATGTTATGGATATGTCAATTCATGTGTGAGGGCCTTTACGTCGTCCGTCGCTTTTCAATGTCGCTTTTCTACGTCCCACAGTGGGAGAAAACGAGACGTTAGGCGACAAAAATCTGTAACTACGTCAATTTTCAATGGGAAATAATTGAAACTTGGTATCCTACAAGCTTTTTGGTCGCTAAATCTGAATCCACTGCTAAAAATTAAAAATTTGATATAGCAAATCCACTATGACCAAACAAATGTGCTACTGAAATGATTTCGGGGTACATTATATCGATCTAAAAATCAAAAACTCACACTAGTACGACGTAGCATATGACTCTGAACAGCGTTCAGAGACACTACCGATAAACTCTAAATGTTCTTATATGTAATTCTTATTGTTGATATATTTTAAATTAGCAACATTCCCAACATTAATACTAAAAATAATAATTAGGCTCTTGTAATTCAATTAAAACAAGAAGGATAATAAGAGTCAGCACAATTAAGATATGTGTGTGCAAATTAATTTTGTTTATTGTTAAATACGTTTAAACGAATTGCAACGCGAACGCAATTTAATACATTAATTGATTAATATAATGCGCAGACGTTTCGACTGCCGATCAGTGGTGCAAGTTTTCGGCCGCCAGCATCGACGGTGGGGGCGGGCACTCGGTGTCGCGTTCGTGCCTCGAGTCTCGGGTCTCGGGCCGGCTCGGCCGCGTCCGCCGCTACTTGGCTATTAGATTGCTTTTTCTCCAAGGCTGCCATGAAGACGAGCGTTTAGCGCGTTGACGCTTGATGAGAGGCCCCGCTCATTCACCGCCCATTACGCAAAAAAAAAGGTCACGATTCACGACGTGATGATAAACGATTTCGATAAAACTTATTATGGATAGGATAGGTTATCACGTAAGGGATAATGTGAGCATGATAAGCAAGAAAATCGTAATTAAAAATTATGAGTGTCGTATCAATCTAAAGAAGAAGACGTCAATGCGCTGAACGCTCGTCTTCGTGGCAGCCTTGGAGAAAAAGGACGGATGTCTCTCTCTCCTTCTAATAGCCGAGTAGCGGCGGACGCGGCTAATGCTATAAGCATTCGTACACAAACTTATATTATAATACAATTACTCTCTAAATTTTTTTCGAGTAAAAATCTCACTCGAAATATAGAGTGACACGCCGGGTCACTTGAATTTGAGTTACTTCTCACTCTTATAGACTGAATTTCTTCATTCTTTATCAAGAAGTGCACATTTTCAGTTTTTATTTTGGAGAGAATGTCTTCTTGAAATGAATATCTTAATTAAAGAGTCACTTTACTGCGTCGCCGCACGCTTGCTCGCCAGTTACTGCGCGGCCGAGACCCGATAGACGGCTTAACTCTCGGTTCTCTCGGGAATAAAATGCAGTTACATAAATATCATAAGAAATAGTATATATTATAATATATACTACCCGCAGCACGCGCGGATTAGGTCAAGCAAAAATTAATTTCCTTCTCTATAAGAGAGTTAACCTACCTATCGGTAGTGGCGCGCATTCATTGGCAGACGAGCGCGAGGGTGCCTCATGTAGCGAAGGATCGTCACATAATGTTTTTACAGGATTAAGACGCGGCTAGGATAGGCTAGGTTATATATGATTACGGGTTCACACTCGTTTTAATTGAGTGAGAAATTTTACCCCCAAAAGTCGAGTACGTATAGTTATATATAATTTTATATAAGTTTGAATACTGATCGTACACATAAAATTATGTATAATTATATATAGATATACGTTTATGATTTACATTATACATAAATATATATATAAATATACATATACGGATACATACACTGAGAAAAAAATTTCTTTAAATACATTTAAGAAACTCGGTTTTCTTATTACAAAGAAATGATTTATTTCAGTTTAATAATGATACTATTGATGTCATGAAATCGTTACTTAGAGGAACAAAATCAAAAATGTACGAAATGATTTACTTAAAAGAATAAAATATTTATTTGCTAGCATACATTGTTTAGTTGCTGTAAAAAAATATTTGTTTGCATCAAAGAATTCTATTTCAAGAAAATGCATTTTCTTGATTGAAAGAATTTTTTTTCTCAGTGTAGATATATATATATATATATATATATATATATATATATTATATATCTCTCTTCTCTCTCTCTCTCAATTCTGTAATAGCATTATGTGACGATCCGTTTCTACATGAAGCACCCTCGCGCTCGGCACGACCGCGCTATATGTAGGTTAACTCCCTTAAAGAGAAGAAAGTTATATTTTTTCTTATTACTTAATCGTGCTGCGGGTGGTAGTCTTTATATAATTGCATTTTACTCCCGAGAGAACCGAGAGGTGAGCCGCCTGTCGGCGGCGCCGCGCAGTAACTGGCGAGCAAGCGCGCGGCGACGCATATAGTATTCTCGCAAAGTCGAGAGAGCGGGTAATCTTTCTGATTGGCTGATGGTGGATCGGGGTAGCCAGCTCGGTATGGTATATAAGCGCGTCGCTTTTCACAGTCGCCACCGCTGCTACTGCATTCGTTGAAGCTGGAGCGTTTGGCTGCGTCAGAAGTCAGCAGAAGTTTTTAGTGCTGCGTTTGAGTTAGCGTTAGAGATTATATACGTTGTATATAAAGTCGTGAAGACTTAGTAGCTTTCGTTTCTCTCGTCAGAGACGCATAGCTCACGACGCGCGTGGACAAGTGACACGTGGCGAATAAGATTCAGACGCGAGCATCTTGAGATATCTTTTCCGAACTCGACGAAAAGAAGCACGAGAACAAAAATGATGCTGAGCCTACAGCGAAGAATGGTATCTCAGTGGAGAATGTTATCCACCTTGCTGTTTCTCGGATTGATTTGCAATGGCGAATTGATGCCCGTTCGTGTACCTGAAGAAACAACGACAACGTCGTCATCGACAGCCAAAAAGAATGGCATTGGCTCTCTGAATAACTACTGGCAAGCGTGGCTCCCGCTGGGCGAGCAGAACGCCTACCAACCCGATCTGAACTCCGCTACTCTTATGCGACGGACGCAAAGAGAGCCGAGTGTGTTTATCGCTCCGGAGTTAAACAACATGAACTTTATAAGTCCTAAGGCGAGCAAGAAATTTCTCCGGGATTTATTAAAAAAGAAGTTCAATAATACGCAAACCTCAGGCTTGGGTAAGTTGATATATTTTTTTAATTAATTAAGTTCAAGTTAATCAAGTTGATATTAAGTTAAATTTTTCAAAATAACTTGTCACAGTTAAAAAATTAAAATATTTAAAATTAACTATATTACTATAAGTTAACAGCTATTAACTTTTTAAATTTATTGTCAATTTTTAATTTTTTTACTAGTTACTACTCGATAACCTTGGCAAACCTCGAAGAACGACCAAGTAAAGTCGACCGGTCCACTGCAGCTTAAAGTATCTATGAATTCCGAGTCCGATCGTCAGGTCGAAACCGAGATGTCCCTACTAGCAAAATACATTAACAGTATAATGACTAATACTGGCTAAATATTGGGCATCGCTACTACTACCGGAAATTTCGGGAGATATTATCTTTAACATCAGGGCTGAATAGATAGAACAGAATATAGGAAGAGGTTTTTAGTGGGTAGGCTATGGGGGCAGTATCTCCCGCGATGTGCCCCCATAGAATCCCACACTATCCGGGTGTACGGGCACCCGGATGTCTTTGGCCTCTTGGTGGTTGATAACTACAAAGTTATCCTTCCAAGATGGTCAGGTTGAAGATTTTCCTCTTCCTCGTTAAAAAAAAAAAAAAAAAAAAAAAAAAGAGAGAGAGAGAGAGAGAGAGAATAATACAGTAGATGTTTCAGTTCATATAAATATCCATTGTTATATTTGGTGCAAAATATTCTGATATCATTATTTTTGTAGAGAAGGTTAATGCGTGCGCGTGTAATTCTTCATTTAAAATAATCGTTAGTTTAATAATTAAAGTTAGATTTTGGTTGGAATAAGAAGGTCTGTGATATTACTTGGGCTAAATTAGATGAAGTTTTATCTTAGGTATAAGATGTGTTTCTTTACAGTATACTATATATCACTTATATTATATGTATCATTTTGATTGAATTTGATGAAGAGTATTATCTTGGATTTATTTGATACATAAACAAATGTGATTTTTTCCAACCATAAAGGTATACTATATATGTCACTCAGGTGAAATTTAATCAAAAGTCCTACCTTGGATTTGCTATTTCTTTCCTTAAAGAAAAACCATACATTTGGCGCCTTTTTTTACCTTTTTTAAAAAGGTAATTTTCTTCGGATATAACGGATATATTTTGCAGTGTTTATAGGCCACTTAAGTTGAATTTGATTAAAAGGATCATCTTGGATTGATGTAATTTTTTTCCTTAAATTTAAATTTAATCAATTATATATTGATGGTGATGATTAAATAGATAAGGTGTGACGTAGACTTGTTCATCGGTTAAATATTGATAACGTTGTAAGGATAAGAACCATCTTTTGTCACCAAGGTTTGTCACCGGAAATTATATACGTTACTAGTAAAGTAAAGAATAAAAATTAGTATTATTAAAAACATTTATTGAAAATTTTATTCGAGCTAATTAACAGTTGTGAATATTGATTGACAATTACAGCAACATTTCACTGATCCACAATTCTATGTCACACAACATCTCATCTATCTCATCGACGCCAGTGTAAAATCTGAGCTCGTTACTCACTGATTAATTAATTTTTCATTGGTGTTGATGATTAAATAAATGAAGTGTGACGTAGAGTTGTGCATCGGTTAAATATTGATAACGTTGTAAGGATAAGAACCATCCTTTGTCACCAAGGTACCGGCAATTATGTACGTTACTACTAAAGTAAAGAATACAAATTAGTATTTAAAGTTTTATTCAAACTAATTAATAAGTTGTGAATATTGATTGACAATTACAGCAACATTTAACTGATCCACAATTCTATATCGCACGACATCTCGTCTATCTCATCGACACCAGTGTAAAATCTGAGTTATGTTACCCTCTGTTTAATTAATTTTACACTGTTGATGCTGGTGGTTAAATAGATGAGGTGTGACACGTAGAGTTGTGCATTGGTTTGCAATATTGAGAACGTTGTAAGGATAAGTTCTTTTGTCACCAAGGTACCTGTAATTATACATACATTACTAATAAAGCAAAGAATAAAAATTAGTATTATAAAAAACATTTATTTACAGTTTTATTAAAGCAGATTAAAAGCTGTACATATCGATTGTAAATTACAGCAACATTTAACTGTTGCACACATCTTATCTGTCTCATCGACGCCAGTGTAAAATTGAATCAGAGAGTAACATAGCTCAGTTAAATGTTTAATATATATGTATAATAATAAAATAACAATACGAGAATATTTACCATATAAATTTCATATATTACACATATTTGCAATCGAAATTTGTATTATAACCTCATCCTGCATGTCCTGCACGTCACTTACAATTAGAACGAGTCACTGGCTAACCCACGTGACCCAATAAGAATACACGCAGGAGCACGCCGGAGAGAGAGAAGGAAATAAATCTTAAGGTCCTCACACATGAACTGACATTACCATATGAGTAAGGTTTCGATCACTCACGTACTTGATTCAGCCGGTTACGGTTACGGTCGCCCAATTCTGCAACGCGTCGAAACCTTTGTTGTATCCCTGGTCTCGGGATACAGTGCGGGACCGCTGCCGATGACTCCTCGGGATCAGGTTTCCAAGAGATAACGCCGAGAGTTAATAATAAGAGATATATATTTATTCTTCCTGTACAGTTTTCGTTAGCGAACCCGAAAGATGAGTTACTTCGTCTAGTTTGTAGTTTCGACGAGCGACATATACTCGTCGCTATTATTATTGATTATGAGCCCACTCGTTCTCTTTCCGCGGTCTTTATATACTCAGCCTTTCGGCTTGTTACCAAGGGGTGTCACTCGCGGTCACGGGCCTTTGGCCCGTGCACTAGCTTAGCCAGCAATTGCTAGCTAGGCGCATTCCACCGGAAATCAGGAGATTTCGGGTGGCAAAATGAGTAACCGGATATGTAGCTCGGTGTGATGTCCGGTGTGAAGGCCGGTGCGATGCCCGGTAGCAAGGCCGGACGGTGTCGTCGCGCGAGGTGTCACTCGACACCCTTCTCGTTATTACAAGTAGAGTTTGTGTGAGTGTCGCGCACTCACAACATCCCTCCCCCTTATTGGAAAGAAAACGAGGGGCTGAGTTTTCGCAACTAATAGTTTACGCTATCTTATCGCTTTTCCTTAGTGAAAAACTATATACTAATCGCTATTTCTTTATTGTTTTATACTAATAATTACATACCATTTGTAGCTGGTATTGCTCGTTCTCAGATTCGCGTACACACAGGTTTTAAAATCTTTCAAAACTGAACATGTTCATGTCCAGGGTCTCGTTTACGGCCTCTTCTTCGTCGAGGAATATCTCGATGCACTTCCGGCAGTTTCTGGCAGGGCACACGTTCATTAACACTTTTCCGCATTTGAAACACTCGGTGATCGTTTCCCAATGTTCGTCAGGTGAGAGCTGCGTCCGGTATCCGTGTGCCGATGGATCTCGTATGGTGCAATAAAGCCGGTATCGTTGGCGATAACAGCTTCGGCACCATCTTCTCCAAGGAAACTCTGTTTCCACTAGACATCTCTCTGTTGGTTGGAGGCAGATGCTTCGTAGAAGTCTTTCGTATCTTTCTGGGTGGTCCAATGGGCGCACTCCATCGATGGGCTGACTGAGTTCAAATTCCACAGGAATTTTCATCCTGTCCTTGGAGTTGGTGTGTGTGTTGTAAACTCTATGTCACCGGGGTAATTTGCGGGGCTGGTTCCGCCTGGCTGCTGCTGTTGTTCTTGAGCTTGAACTTTGTTTATCGTAACGACAGTATCGAGTCTTTAGGGCTTGTTCCGTCGGAACATAGCATTTTAGCGAGCGTTCTCACGCCTAATTGGACTAACTTAAAACTTGTCCGAAAACCTTTGGGCGACACGACGACGGTGTCGCCTATCGACGAATGTAACTCGAGACGCGTTCGGTTTGTGGGCGCTGCGAGCGGGAAGAAGGGAAGGGGAGGTCTCGTGGACCGGCCGGACACGTGGCTTCAGTTCCTTCCTGGACGCCTTAGCCAGCACCACGGCGAACTTCGAGCTTTAAGCAGTACGGAAACCTTTCGAGCCATTTTCTCGGCGTATCAGTGCTACGTAGCTAATCTTCGCAACCTCGACCTAGCAGGTTGGGCGATATCTTGAGTCGCTCTCAAGTTTCGCCGCGCGATCGAGTCTGCAGCCGATCCGCAGGACCACAGCGTCCTTTCGCGTCGCGATCTCGTTGATCCGACTGAACGGAAGCCTGGTCTTCCACGTGTCGCGATCCAAATCGATCCGACATCAATTTCACGGGAGCCGCGCCTCCACCACGAGTAGCGATTTTACTCGATCTAAAATCCGCTCATCACAGCCGTTCGACGCAACGATCGCACCTCATTTAATACATTTTTTGTCGTGACTGTAAGATCAGTGTAGTGCTTTAATTTTAAATAAACTTGAAAAGGGGGTTTTTGCCTTTGTCGGCAACCGCTGACGAGGATTTTCCTCCTTGGGTTCGCCCTAAACGCAGAGCTCAATTTCATTTTTTTACATCTTCACACATCCCGTCCATCTCGATAAATCATACAAACTATCCCGCTTATTCGAGAACTATCGAAAGGTGGGAATACGATCACGCGCTATCGTACATTTTGGTGCCTCCTGTGAGGTGCGATCTTGCGACGGTGGAGAAATTATTACGTTGTGTTGAAGTGAGAAATCGCGCACGCGGACGATCCGCGCATAACCGCGCCATACGCAACGGCCAGCAGCAATTGCAGATCACCATCTCAACGCCGCATCAACAACACCGTCACCGTCGCTCTCGCACTAGGTCACCCGCTCACCCGGTGGACATCGGCGCTTCCAGCATTGGGCGGATTACTACAAGATAAGTGAAATTCTCTTGACAATAAATTCATTTTCTTTATTCTCTATCCACCATTTCGCCATCTCCCTTTCGGCCTGCTCGTGTAGCTCAGTTGCCTGCTTGTGCATGTTCGGGGGGTCCCCCCCTTTTTAGGGTCGGACGCTCAGGTAGTCGCGCGATCCTAAGCAAATAGACCCGGCGACAGCAAAACGATCGATACCGGTTTGTAAGACAAAGACGGAATACGCTTTCACTTTGTTCTTTGTCTTTCCTTGCGAAGAAGATTCGAGTCTTTCTTTCGTCTCGCTTACTCTTGCACCGAGGTATACATCATGGACGCGGCGTCCAAGAAAAGAATTGCGTTTATCGCGCGGAAATTCAAATCGATGGAAGAGCATTTGATAGAGCTAGATAACGTGCTCAATGAAGGTAGATGCAGCAGAATCAACGTCAATCTGAGACTCAAGAGAGTAACCGATCTTTTTTGCGAGTATGAAAATTTGCACGAGGAATTGGTCGAATTGAACAGCGATAACGAACTCGTCGGTAAGATCACGTGGATCCGGGGTACGTACTACGATGTAGCTTCTCGTGTTCAAGGCATGTCGAATCCGGACGAAACTGTTCAGCAAGCCATGGGACAGACGACTTTCCTCGAGAAGCAAAGGCTTTTAAAGCTACCGGTAGCCGAACTCCCGAAATTCGACGGAAGCCATGACAAATGGCTCTCATTTAAAAATACATATCTCACCATGATTGACTCACGCTCGGATATAGACGATCTTGTTAAATTCTTATATTTAAAGAACACGTTGCAGGGAGAAGCATTAAACAAAATATCGGTTTACGACACGAGCGCGGCCAATTACAAATTAGCGTGGGGTTTGCTCGTTGAATCGTACGAGAAGAAACGCGTACTCGTGTTAAAACATTTAGACGCGATTCTCGACATTAGACCATTATCTAAGGCGACCTCCACCGAACTCGCCAGATTAATTGACGACGCGCGACAACACATAGGAATGCTGGAAACACTTCAGGCGCCAGTAGACGAAAGAATGGTCGTTCGAATTCTTGAGAGAGCGTTACCGCGAGAAACTCGGGATAAATGGGAGGAAACAATAACTCTCGACGAAGTACCGGGTTTAGCACCTTTTTACAAATTTATTAGCGAAGCCATCTTTCGACTTTCCACGCTCGAACAAGACAACACGCGTAGAGAGGCAACGAGCGGCAAACGACGCACGGATTCTAAGGCCCCGACGGCAAAGGCTCGGCGCGTCGGATCAGGTGCACGCGCACTCGTCCTTAACGCCACAAGCGCTTGCGTAAAATGCAAGGGAGACCATCTTTTGTACAAATGTCCCGAGTTTGAGACCTTAAACACGCAACAGCGCTGGGACCTCGTGCGGCAGAATAGGCTTTGCCGAAACTGCCTTCGCGTGCATAACGGGGCGTGTAATAGCACGCATTGCAAATTTTGCCCAAGGTTTCACCATTCGCTCCTGCATCCACCGAGGACATCATCGAGGACGGCGAACAAGGCAAAATCGGCCGCGGGTATCAGTTCCGAACCGAATCAGACGAACAACGCGTCGGGAGGCACAAAGCAAACGTGACTAGAGTGCCTCACGCTGAGCACCGCGTCGCCGGGATTCAAGGCCCAATTAATGATGAGCG
The DNA here is from genome assembly GCF_013373865.1 of Monomorium pharaonis. NCBI lineage: Eukaryota > Metazoa > Arthropoda > Insecta > Hymenoptera > Formicidae > Monomorium > Monomorium pharaonis. The sequence goes on along the minus strand of NW_023415402.1, from coordinate 89,909 downwards.
CGGTAGTAAGAGTTCGAAATGCGAAGGGTCAACTAATAACAGCCCGTGCTCTGCTAGACACCTGCGCGACCGCGCACTTTATTACCGAAAAACTTGTTAGCCTTTTACAAATACCCACACAAGCGTGTTCAGTTTCGGTCGGCGCGATCAATGGAATGAACACCATTTCCAGGCATCGAGTTGAAGTTCGCTTACAATCGTTCCGTGGCAACTACGAACGAGGTTTGACTTTCTTAACCATCCCGCAAATCGCTACCGCAGTGCCGGATAGGCTATTTCCTCGCGAACTTATTCAAATTCCAGCGAATCTGCAGCTGGCCGACCCGCAGTTCCACATGCCGCGACCCGTTGACATGTTGATCGGCGCCGGGGCCACTCTGTCAATGTTGTGTGTAGGACAGATCAATTTATCTCGCGGTAAGAATGACTTGATTTTGCAAAAAACGCAGTTAGGATGGGTAATCGCGGGGGGAATCCACAGCGACAATGGTCAGCAAGTCTGTTGCACAATGGCAGAATTGTCCGCTCAGTTAGAGAGACTTTGGAAAATAGAAGATATCGATAACACGTCCAACAAAGTTTTAGACGATGAGATGTGCGAAGCACACTATGCAAGGAACACAACTCGGAACGCAGACGGACGTTACGTTGTGAGACTGCCGTTCCGTATACATGATATAGATTTCGGTAACTCGCGATCAAGGGCTCTCCGACGTTTTTACTCGCTTGAGAAACGATTTAAAGCTAATCCTCGCGTCGAAGCGGAATATCGCAAGGTCATGAACGAATACATCGAACTCAATCACATGTCGTTGGTCGAAGGCAATCCACAGGACGGATATTTCTTGCCTCATCACGCGGTTACTAAGGCTTCAAGTAATACTACCAAGGTTCGCGTTGTATTTGATGCCTCCGCGAAAACGAACCGCGGTATCTCGCTTAATAACGCGTTATTGATCGGGCCGACTATTCAAAACAAACTTCTCAATCATCTGTTGCGTTTTCGTTCGCATGTATACGTCGTAACGGCTGATATCGAGAAGATGTATCGGCAAGTGCTGATACACCCAGACGACCGGAAGTTTCAACGAATCCTTTGGAGAACGGATTCAGGCATTCGAACGTACGAGCTTAACACGGTAACATTCGGCGTCGCGTCCGCTCCGTTCCTCGCGATTCGAACCGTGCAGCAACTCGCGGACGACGAAGGGAAGGAGCTTCCGCGAACACGCGACATTTTGAAACGTGATCTATATGTCGACGACTTATTAACTGGCGCTGATTCATTAGAAGAGATTCTCGAAATTCGCGACGAGGTAATCGAGCTTCTGCAACGCGGCGGATTTAATATTCGGCGATGGGCGTCGAATCACAAACACGCACTCGACAACATAAACGAGAAGATTCTAGATTTAGATTGCGCCGTCCAACCAAACGCCGTGCTAAAGACTTTAGGTGTCGTATGGGATTCGAGCCGTGATAAGTTAATCATTACCGTCAACCCAATAGACTTGACCAGAAAGGTAACGAAGCGAAACATACTGTCAGAAACTGCTAGAATATTCGATCCCCTCGGTCTGATCGGTCCGGTAATAATGTACGCGAGAGTCATTATGCAGAAATGCTGGTTGAGCCAGGTGAAAATGGATGAGTCGGTGCCTCAGGAACTGCACTCCGCATGGTTAACATTCGCAGACCAGCTGGGAGGTATCCGAAACCTGGTCGTGGAACGACGACTATTGATGGACAATCCAACCCACGTCGAACTGCATGGTTTCTGCGACGCAAGTCAGAAGGGCTACGGGGCTTGTTTGTACATTCGCTCGAGTCACAGCCAAGTAACGACGGTTCGTTTGGCCTGCGCTAAGTTTCGAGTCGCGCCCGTAAAAGGATCAACTATTCCCCGCCTCGAACTCTGTGGGGCTTTAACGCTTGTTCAATTATACAAGGAAACATACGCGAAGTCTAACCTCAAATTCGATAGAGTCATATTTTGGACCGATTCGTCGATCGTGCTACATTGGATCAGAAAGGATCCTCGGAGTCTAAAGATATTCGAGGCAAACCGCGTAATAGAAATTCAGACGATAGGAGATGCGGTCGAGTGGAGACATGTAGGGTCAAAAGACAATCCTGCGGACGCATTGTCCAGAGGACAGCTACCACGCGACTTCTTATTGAATAAAATATGGTTTGATGGTCCTTCGTGGCTTTCGCGATCCGAAGCCGACTGGCCCGCGAATCTCGGGATTTTCGTTTCTAATTCGGAACAAAATGCCTGTTTGATTTCCAACGCGAGACCAAAGAGCGAATTTGATCATTGTTCATCTTCATATCAGACACTGATTAGCGGAGTCGCACGCTGCTTGCGATGGCTTCCGACCAAACGCAAGAGCCCGGCGAAATTAGGTAAATTGCTCACTGTCGAAGAAAGAAACGACGCTGAATCACGAATCTTACGAATTATTCAACGGGAAAACTTTTCAGTCGAGCTTAAACGACTTACGACGTCACGTAAAGCGAAACTAGGTGAGATTACGGCGCCTAATCGGAAGAGTACCAGATTCGACGAGCTAGATCCGTTCATTGACGAAAGGGGGTTGCTTCGCGTCGGGGGACGGCTACGAAAGTCCAAGGCGTCTTTCGGGACGCGCCACCCAATTATACTTCCGTCAAATAATCGCGTCACCGATCTTATTATTAGAGAGACTCACCACCGAACATATCACGCCGGAATTCAAGCCACACTATACGCGTTGCGAGCTCGATTTTGGATCCTAAACGGCAAGGATCAAGTCCGACGAATCGTGCGTAGATGTGTTGACTGCATACGACAACGCCCTAAACCGTTGCACGGACGAATGGCAGATCTCCCGGAGTCACGAGTGAACGAAGCACCCGCATTTTTGCACACTGGTGTCGATTATTTCGGGCCAATATTCATCAAGGAGAAGAAGCTGCGCAATCGAGCACGGGTTAAGGCATACGGATGTCTTTTCATATGCATGGCCACCAAGGCTGTACACATAGAGATCGCGAGCGATTTGACTACGGACGGTTTCCTGGGAGCCTTCCGTCGATTCATTAGTCGTAGAGGCATTCCCGAGCATGTATATTCCGACAACGGCACTAATTTCGTCGGCGCGAACAACCAACTTCGCGAACTTTACGTGTTGTTTGCCTCAGAATCGTTTCAAACTGACGTACACGCGTTTGCCGTGACTAAAAACATCACATGGCATTTTAATCCGCCGATGTCACCACATTTCGGAGGACTTTGGGAGGCGGCAGTAAAGTCCTTCAAACATCACTTCAAACGCGTCGTGAAGGACCAATTGCTCACTTTTGAGGCGCTAAACACTTTGGCGATTGAGATCGAAGGAATTTTAAATTCGCGTCCGCTCTGTTCCATCTCCTCCGATCCAAACGACCCGATGGCTTTGACACCTGCTCATTTGCTAATTGGTCGTCCGTTTACAATGTTACCTGATCGCGACCTTTCTTTGATTCCAGACAACCGACTCTCTACTTGGAGATTCATTACAAAGGCTAGACAACAATTCTGGCGACGATGGTATCTGGAATACCTGAATGAATTGCAAACTCGTCAAAAATGGCGTGAACCAAACGGAACACTCGGAAAGGATGCGATAGTAGTCATTATCGACAAAAATCTACCCTGCGCACGATGGCCACTGGGTGTAGTCCTCGAGGTGCATCCTGGGAGCGACGGCATCGCCCGGGTAGCGACAGTCAAGACAGCCAACGGGACTTACAAGCGCAACATCACGCAGTTGTGTCCGCTCCCTGAGAAATGATCACGACTCGCCTAAACCGAACATTTTGTAACTGACACTTTGTCATCTCAATCCCGCGACGGGTGTAAACCTTACTCGATTGCTCTCGCACTTCGCGGGGGAGTCTGTTCCGTCGGAACATAGCATTTTAGCGAGCGTTCTCACGCCTAATTGGACTAACTTAAAACTTGTCCGAAAACCTTTGGGCGACACGACGACGGTGTCGCCTATCGACGAATGTAACTCGAGACGCGTTCGGTTTGTGGGCGCTGCGAGCGGGAAGAAGGGAAGGGGAGGTCTCGTGGACCGGCCGGACACGTGGCTTCAGTTCCTTCCTGGACGCCTTAGCCAGCACCACGGCGAACTTCGAGCTTTAAGCAGTACGGAAACCTTTCGAGCCATTTTCTCGGCGTATCAGTGCTACGTAGCTAATCTTCGCAACCTCGACCTAGCAGGTTGGGCGATATCTTGAGTCGCTCTCAAGTTTCGCCGCGCGATCGAGTCTGCAGCCGATCCGCAGGACCACAGCGTCCTTTCGCGTCGCGATCTCGTTGATCCGACTGAACGGAAGCCTGGTCTTCCACGTGTCGCGATCCAAATCGATCCGACATCAATTTCACGGGAGCCGCGCCTCCACCACGAGTAGCGATTTTACTCGATCTAAAATCCGCTCATCACAGCCGTTCGACGCAACGATCGCACCTCATTTAATACATTTTTTGTCGTGACTGTAAGATCAGTGTAGTGCTTTAATTTTAAATAAACTTGAAAAGGGGGTTTTTGCCTTTGTCGGCAACCGCTGACGAGGATTTTCCTCCTTGGGTTCGCCCTAAACGCAGAGCTCAATTTCATTTTTTTACATCTTCACACATCCCGTCCATCTCGATAAATCATACAAACTATCCCGCTTATTCGAGAACTATCGAAAGGTGGGAATACGATCACGCGCTATCGTACAGGGCTCGATTGGGTCGTCAGTTTTTATAGTCTCGTAGGAATGGAAGTGGTGGGGTGTAATTCCCTAAATCGGGCCATATATGGTCATAGTCAATTCAGCTATGCACATCCGGTGTGTGAGCGAAATTTGCAGAAATAAGTTTTTTGATTCTTTGGTTCCGGTGTAACGCGATATATCGTGTGATATATGGGTCTAATTTTGTTAATCCGAGACGTAGAGCTGTGCAAACTAATGCCACGTTTTTTCCCGCAGGAAATAATAGATCAAATTGTATATGATATATATAATAATTACTATTACATATAGTTGTTAATTACTATTACATATATATACATATATATATATATATATATATGTTTTTTGTGTTAGAAACGTGTGCTGTTGCTTCGTTTTAGGATAGATCTCGGTATCGTATATTCTGTATCTATATCTAATGTCACCCGCTTATTGTTATTCCGTTTTTTCTTTTTTATTATAATAAATCCTATTACTACGGCTATTATTATTATTACAATTGTTGTTCCGCTTGTCGCCATTGGAAAAATAAAGTGTGGCGACTGAAAAATCGAACTTGAATTTTTATCTAGTTCGTTGTCTATCTCCTCTAATTTATCCTTGGAATTTTTTAATTCCGTCGGATTTGGTATAATATTTTTTAATTTTATTTCTTTGAGACCTGTATCGTTTTCTAAACCAGGCTTCTGTAGTAGTGAAATATTATACTGAGGGAGATATGATTCTACTCTTGTCTCATGTGACATCTTGGGTGATCTTATAATTGTATTTTCTGTCACTAACTTACAGTTATTTTTTAATGTAATTTTACCTACTTTTTCAATTGTTTCCTTTATTTTTCCATGGTCTTTACAATGTAGAGTAATTACTTGCTTTCGTGGTGACGAGTATAGCCACGAGTGTGAATTACTTAACGCTATCCAAAGACTGTGGTTCGACGTCGCATTTTTTATGTTACAATTTTTATAATGATCTTTCGTTTCTAGATACATTTTTATCTCGCAGATAGAGTCTGGGTTTATTCGATATACGGGGTGATTTTCCGTGCATAGGTATTCGGTATTTATCTCTATGCATTTCCGCAGGTCGTTCTTTGCGAGGGTTATGTAAGTACGCTGTTCTGTGTCTATTGCAATCAGGGGATTGTTAATTTCTACGAACGAAAAAATGTTGTTCTGACTTGGGATAGGTAGCGGAATTACACTTAGTATTTCGTATTTTGGCATCGAAATTAGAGGGAATCGTAAAATAGTATATATATTTATTTGATCGCAGTATGCGCCTACTGTCGCAAATTTCTCTATTGTCGACCATTCATTCTCTTTTATTCTGAATGGGAAGTAGAGTCCTTCGGGCAATTGCGAGCTAGCGTCTTTAAGTGATTCTATTATTATTGATATAGGTGTTAACCGAGGATGCAGAATTCCTTCTTTTAAAAACGTTAAATATTCTAGTACGTCTTCCGCGTCGCGTGTTAGATCAGACAGTACCGCGTTAATTATTATAAAATTTTCGTGTAAGTTACTTTGGCGTTCGTCTTCTAATAATTTTGTTCTTAGTTTGTCTGTCGCGTCCGCGAGAGTATTTTCGTTTTGTCGGATAGTTCTTTCACTGTTATCAATGTGAGCGATAGTGGCTTGCATTATTTTTATTTGGTTTTTTATTGCGTGTTTGTTTAATTCCTGTGAGTCGTGTAATACCGTTAGTTGTTCGTTAATTAATTTTTCATCGTTTGCGTCCATCGTACCGAACAATGATTTTGCGACTGATCCTATCCCGTCGATTAATCCTCTTTTGTGTATTCTTGTATTGTATGTTGAGTTTATGCGTTCTATTAATTTATTAGTTCTTTCACACCCTTTTTCAATAACGCTGTGTAAATTTTCGCATGTTTCTTTCCCTATGACTGCTATCATTTTGCATAGATTATCCGTTTTGCGTACGTATTTTTCTACCTGTGCGAGTCGTTTTGATAGTGTCGTCACGTCTATCTTGATGACCACTTTCCAGAAGGATTCAACCTGATGTAATCCTCCTAGCTTTTCAAAATATATCCCTGGATGGTGCGTAAATTTTTCTATTTCATACGGTGCCTTCATGTCCGGGTCTTCTGCGGAACTTAGCGTCACCCAGATTATAAATCTGTAATTATTTTGTTTTATTTAAAAAAAAAAATTTTTTTTTTTTTTTGTATATATTATTTTTACTTGCTACAAAAGTATTTTTATATGTGATCGTTGTGGGACCGTGGGAGCGGAAAAGGATTCTCAAGTTCAGATAGGAGCGGAAAAGAATTCTCCAATTTGTATCGTTTATCATTTCGCACTTCGAAATGTGTCATATTTTCGTTTCCGTTGCCTGTGTATCTCGTTGATTCCTCATTTTTTATCGTATGCTTAGCGTTGCATCCTGTTATCTATTTACACCTTTTTTCGTGTGTCTTTTCTTTTCTGGACGATCCGGTCCTTTAGTCTCTTGTCGGCTATCTGTTCGTGCGTTTGCTTGTTTTTCATAATCATGTCTCGTCGTGAGTTTTTCTTCGCGTCTTCCAGTGAAGAGAGTGCTGAGGAGAGTGAGAACAGTTTCGACGATTTCAGTGATCTTGACACTGTGGCTCTTTTGGACGAAAGTTTTTCGTCCGTTGATGAGGAGTGCACGGGTGCCGCTGAGCCATTGCTCGTTAGTGGGTTTGAACATTTATCAAACCCTGATAGTGCTCCTTATGGAGATTTAGATTTATTCATGGACCTTTCTCAGGAGTCCGAAATGTTTGTTCCCGCCGGTGCGGAGGGCGAGGTGTTCTCCGAGTGTTTTCCGACCGACGAGCTTGGGGAAATTTTGATTCCCGCCCCTTTGCTTGCTCGTTTTTTAACTAATGATTATAGTGAAGAATTCGGTGGTGACCTCGATTTGGAGTTCGAGTTTGCCGTGGATCAATATTTGCGCGAGGGAAACTTGCCTCGTCTGGATCTTTCGCCGGAGGATCCAGACATGGACGCGGTTGACTAATCCGTGTATAGATACTTTGTAGTATAGTAGTTTGTAGTGTGTAGTTTAGTTTTAGTGTTTAGTTTAGTTTTAGTGTATAGTGTATCCTCTGCTGTTATGGATTATGTTCCTGGTTGGCGGTCTTCGTTTTGGTGAGTCTAATTCTTTTTTATTTATTATATTTCTCTTTTTTCTTTTTATTGTGTATGTGCGTGCATGTGAGCATGTTTTTTATCCTCTCTTTTGACCGCGGGTTAGGCCTCAATAAACGGTTTCAGACGGTTTACGTGTACGCGCGTCGTTGTCCTCCCTCGCCTTATTGTATAGTTTATATTAGAATGTTTTTCGGTTACCGTATACGGTCCGGTCCATTGCGCGTCGAGTTTTTTCGATCTTCCGCGTCGGAGCGTTTCGTCGTAAAGTAATACTTTTTCGCCGACTTTAAATCTTATTTCTTTTGTCTTTTTATCGTACTGCGTCTTGGCCTTGGCCTTTTCGTCTTTTATATTTTCGCGTGCGACACGATTAGTGGCTCTTAACCTTTCCCGTAATTCCTGCGCGTAATCGTCGTAGTTGTAGGTAGGTTTAGGCGGTTTTGTCAGGGCCGTCGGCAGTTCTGCCTGTCGACCGTAGATTAATTCAAACGGTGTATACCCTGTCGCCGTATGAGGCGTTGTATTATACGTGTGCATCGCGTACGGGATCCATTCGTCCCAATCGGTTTGGTCCTTATTTATATAATGTCGCAGGTATTCTGCTAAGGTCCGATGTGATCGCTCGAGGATACCATTGCTTTCGGGATGATATGCGGTAGTCTGAATTTTATTTATCTTCAGTAGCTTGCACGTATTCTTGAAAATTTCGCTCAGGAAGTTAGTGCCTTGGTCTGTCAGTACGTATTCTGGCGTTCCGTATTCCAGGACGATTTTCGTGACAAATTCTTTGCTCACGGTATTTGCTTCCTGGTTCGGTATAGGTATTGCCTTACTAAATTTTGTAAGATGGTCTTGGAATGTCAGTAGGTACCGATTTTCATTTTTCGTTATTGTTAGTGGTCCCACTATATCCAGTGCACATTTTTCGAAAGGTCGGCTAGGCGTGTCTGTGACGACAAGAGGGGCTTTTATTCTCCGAGAAAGTTTATTTTTCTGACAAAGCTCACATTTTTTAATGTATCGCTCTACATCGGCCGTTAATCCGGGCCAATTATGTGTCAATCGTATTCTTTTTATTGTTCTCTCAATTCCTTGGTGCCCTCCCGTAGGTGCATCATGATATTCGTATAGAATTTGTTTTTTCTTTTCTTCTGTGTACGCTGGTTCGCATACGTTGTCTTCTTCCTTTTCATCTTCTGTAGATGCACGTGCGTATTCGCCGTCTTCGTCTAGTGTGAGGATTCTATCAGCTGCTTTGGTAACGTGAGCTTCCCGCTTCACGTTGCGACTTAGCGCGTCGGCGTTCGCGTTCGCTCGACCGGCCTTATGAATAATTTCATAGTCATATTCCTCCAGTTTTAATCGCCATCGGATCAATCTTGATCCGGGGTCATTTACGTTAAATAACCATATAAGGGGTTTGTGGTCAGTTACGATTTTGAATTTTGTCCCATAGACATATGGCCGAAAGTGTTTTACAGCCCATACTATTGCAAGTAATTCTTTCTCTGTCGTGCTGTAGTTTTGCTCGGCGCGGTTTAATATTCTGCTCGCGTAAGCAATGGGACGGTCTTTTCCTATCGGTCCCTGTGACAGTACGGCTCCTATTGCATAATCTGAGGCGTCGGTAGTCACGTTGAATTCTTTTGTAAAATCTGGGTATTGAAGTACGGGCGCCGTAGTTAATTTTTCTTTTAATGTGTTGAAAGCTATTTGCTGTTCGGCAGTCCACGCGAATGTTTCCGTCTTTTTTGTTAGTTTTGTTAATGGTTTCGCGATCTTGGAAAAATTGCTGATAAATTTTCTGTAATATCCGGCCAGGCCTATAAATGATTGGATATCTTTGACCTTTTTGGGCTCCGGAAAATCTTCTATAGCTTGCAATTTTGCCGGGTCGGGCGATATTCCATTTTCGGAAATTACGTGTCCTAGGTAATTTACTTCCTTGCGCAGGAATTCGCACTTGTCCGGTTGCAACTTTAAGTTCGCTTCTCGTAGGCGTTGCAATACTTCTGTTAGGCGTTTATTATGGTCGCTTAAACTCGATCCGTATATCACTATGTCATCGAGATATACTAGGCATCTGAGTCCTTGAATTCCCATGAGTACCGAGTTCATCAGCCTCTGGAATGTGGCTGGCGCATTTTTTAATCCAAAGGGCATCCGATTATATTCATAATGTCCGTATGGTGTCGAGAACGCTGTCTTTTGTTTATCTGGCTCAGCCATCGGTATCTGATGATACCCCGACGCTAAGTCTAGCGTCGAAAAATATTTGGCGTTTCCCAGCTGATCTAATATTTCCTCAATATTGGGTAGGGGAAAAGAATCGCCAATTGTTAGATCATTTAGTTTTCGGAAGTCGATCACGATTCGGAGCTTCGGTTTTCCAGACGAGTCGGCCTTTTTGGGTACCACTAGCAGTGGCGCATTCCATTGGCTCGTGCTGGCTTTGATAATGCCATCATGCAGCATTTGTTTTATCTGTGTATTCACCTCTTCCTTATGCCTTGCGGGGAGGCGATACGGCCGTACGTTGACCGGCGATGAGTCGGCTTGTGTACGTATCTCGTGTTTCACTGCTGCAGTGCATGTCAGTGGTTCTCCACTGAGGTGGAAGGTATCTTGGTATTCTTCGCATATCCGTGTGAGTGCCTGTCGTTCTTCCGAATTGAGATGCTGGGTACGCAATGTTTGTCAGATTCGTTTGCTTCGTGGGAGTTTATTCGCGCGTTCCGCCTCGTTGATAACCGCGTATATTTGATGATCACTTTCGTCGGGATCTTCTATTGTCACGTGCGGCGTGCGTATCTCTACCGGCTTATCTGTGGTATTTATGATGCTGATTACGCATGCAAAATTCTTCGGCTTGACCATGCATCGTCCGATATATACGCCGGGCTTAGTTTCCTTCGCCTGGATTACTCCGGGCTGATTTCGGTTAGTGGTTGCTCGGACAATAGTCTCGCTGCGCGGTTGTAGAATTATCTTACCGTAAGGTTTTATTTTGAAAGTGACGCCGGCGATGTTCAATTGTTGTTTGTCGTAATCGCAGATCACGCGGTGATTTTTCATGAAGTCCAGTCCCAGTATTCCATCGTACTCCATGGGGAAGTCATCCTTGACCACGTACATGGTATGTCTTAATACCTGTTCGCCTATATTAATGTGGGCTTGCATGCTTCCGATTGTATACATTTTGTGCCCCGTTATTCCCGCAAGGGTGATTTTTTCGGGGGAAATTCGAGTTTTCCCTTTTAAGTTTTTTACCTTGATGAGTGAAAGGGTTGCGCCCGAATCGAAAAGCATGTTTATTTCTCCTGAGCGCGTTTCTTGTATCGGAAGCGTGATTTGATCTAGGCCGCTGCTCGGCTGGGCGGCTCGAGTTACTTGCGCGACCTGATACGTCTGAGCGCGCTTATCTTTCTTTCCGGCTGTTTTCCTTTCGTCTTCGCTACTAGACTCGGATCCGGAATTCTTCTTTTTACGCGGTTCGATCGCTTTTCTAGGGTTGTTATTTTTATTCCCATTATTTTGTGGTCGAGGAGGGTGATATGGCGTTTTGTTGCGAGGCCTCCCGTTCAAGTGCCAACACTCGGCTTGTGTATGGCCACGTTTTTTGCAATGCTTGCAGAATTTCTCTACGGCATTTATACGTGTTTTATCAGGTTGTGGTAATGCGAACCGGTTCGAGTAACGACTGTTGCGACAGTCTTTTCCGTGGTGTCCTAACTTTCCGCACTTTCGACATTGTAGCTTATTTTTGTAATTATCTGCGGCCGGCATATAATATTTTGGTTTCGGGCGGGAAACTGTTGTTCCCTTTATTCGTTCTTCTGCGGTCGCGGCTGCTATCGCATCCTGCAACGTTGCATATCCTCGCGATCTGACTACGGCTTTTGTGTCGTCGTTTAGCCCTATCTGATAATTCTCAAGCGCCTGTTGTTGTAGGATATCTAATATCGCGCGTTTATTTTCCGTTGTGTAATGTTGTCGACCCTCTATCATGGACTCATACAGATCCATTGTTAATTTGTCGGCTCTAAGTCCGTAGGTCCGTGCATTTTCTCCGGTTCTTTGTTTGAGAGTATTAAATTCAATTTGCAAATGTGTGGTGCTCTTTTTACTCACGTAGCACGCTTCTAATTCCTGTCTTAGTTGTTCAAAATTGCGAATCTTTCGCGTTTGGAAATCCAACATTGCGCGCCCTTTCAACTTGGTGCATAGGATAGCTCCTAACAGAGTTACCTCATCGTTCGGATCGATGTTTTCGACCGCATATGTCATGGCGCTTAGAAACTCTTGTAGTTTACTTGCATTCCCGTCGAATTCAGGGATCATGCAGCGCGCTTCTTTTAATGGTAGGGACCCGCGACCTCGCTGGTGGCGAACATCATCGTGATCTACGTAGGTTGTGTCTCTCCTACTGAGTCGCGATGGTCGATAGTCGTGAATGCGCTGAGTGTGTACTTGCGTTTCCCGTACGGCGTCTATGTCTGTTTGTAACCGACGTAATTCTTGAATCACCGCGCGCAGAGTGTCTCGGACTTCATTGTCTCTCTCTTGTGCTACGTTTGGCGGTGCTGCTCGTGCAACTGGGTTTTCGCGGATTTCATGGTGTATTTCTTGAAGTTCCCGCTCTGCGTCGGCTATGAAATGTTGAGCCTCTGATTGTTGAGTTCCCGAGGGTTGAGCTTGTTCGTTGGTACTCATTTCGTATCTCTCGAAAATTTCTTCAGGGTTAAAGATATCGGAATCGTACGAGGTCAGCGAAAATTCATCTCGTGAAGATACGCGGCTCGGAGTGCGACTAACGTACGGTCTCGTCCGTCTGTCCACGCGGTCTCGTCTTGTCACGTCAACTGCGTCGGTGGAAAATAAACTGGCGTCGAGGGCCCCGAAAGGAAATTCTCGCTCACGTATGACGTGCTCGGGTAGCTCGCTATCGCCGTCTAGGAGACGCCCTAAGGCCCTGCGATCGTTATCTCGATCCTCACGGAGGGCCTGTGCCGCTCGCCACGCTAGTTCTAACTCGCGATAGTGTATGGATCGCGCCGCCGCTCTACTGAATAGCCACGATTCGTTTCTTATCGGTGTGCTATTGTCGTCGGACATTCGCTATCGTTAGTACGCGTTTCGGTAATAGTGTTACCGGGGGCCTAATCAATTCGGGTTCGCGTGTCGTTTTTATTACAAGGTTTTTGGTATACAAAATAATTTCGTGGACTTACATTACCGCGATGTATCGCCGCATGTTGTCCGTCGCTCAGCTGCTTGTGGCTGGTGCGTCACGTTGCGGTAGGTCGGTGTCGTCTTAGATAACACTGCTATCGCTGTTGTCCGATGCTATCTTCCTTCCTTGTCTCGGAGAATCAGCAGGTCGGCTTTGTTGCGCCTCGGGTGAATTGTCGCCCTGGCTTTAATGTTTCTCTTCGGCGGTTTTCTTCTGTGCGCTGAGTCCGTTAGGGAGCGTTTTTTCCCTTTTCGGTATTTTTCGGCAGTGAATCCCACCGCTGCCACCAATGTCGTCCGTCGCTTTTCAATGTCGCTTTTCTACGTCCCACAGTGGGAGAAAACGAGACGTTAGGCGACAAAAATCTGTAACTACGTCAATTTTCAATGGGAAATAATTGAAACTTGGTATCCTACAAGCTTTTTGGTCGCTAAATCTGAATCCACTGCTAAAAATTAAAAATTTGATATAGCAAATCCACTATGACCAAACAAAAGTGCTACTGAAATGATTTCGGGGTACATTATATCGATCTAAAAATCAAAAACTCACACTAGTACGACGTAGCATATGACTCTGAACAGCGTTCAGAGACACTACCGATAAACTCTAAATGTTCTTATATGTAATTCTTATTGTTGATATATTTTAAATTAGCAACATTCCCAACATTAATACTAAAAATAATAATTAGGCTCTTGTAATTCAATTAAAACAAGAAGGATAATAAGAGTCAGCACAATTAAGATATGTGTGTGCAAATTAATTTTGTTTATTGTTAAATACGTTTAAACGAATTGCAACGCGAACGCAATTTAATACATTAATTGATTAATATAATGCGCAGACGTTTCGACTGCCGATCAGTGGTGCAAGTTTTCGGCCGCCAGCATCGACGGTGGGGGCGGGCACTCGGTGTCGCGTTCGTGCCTCGAGTCTCGGGTCTCGGGCCGGCTCGGCCGCGTCCGCCGCTACTTGGCTATTAGATTGCTTTTTCTCCAAGGCTGCCATGAAGACGAGCGTTTAGCGCGTTGACGCTTGATGAGAGGCCCCGCTCATTCACCGCCCATTACGCAAAAAAAAAGGTCACGATTCACGACGTGATGATAAACGATTTCGATAAAACTTATTATGGATAGGATAGGTTATCACGTAAGGGATAATGTGAGCATGATAAGCAAGAAAATCGTAATTAAAAATTATGAGTGTCGTATCAATCTAAAGAAGAAGACGTCAATGCGCTGAACGCTCGTCTTCGTGGCAGCCTTGGAGAAAAAGGACGGATGTCTCTCTCCTTCTAATAGCCGAGTAGCGGCGGACGCGGCTAATGCTATAAGCATTCGTACACAAACTTATATTATAATACAATTACTCTCTAAATTTTTTTCGAGTGAAAATCTCACTCGAAATATAGAGTGACACGCCGAGTCACTTGAATTTGAGTTACTTCTCACTCTTATAGACTGAATTTCTTCATTCTTTATCAAGAAGTGCACATTTTCAGTTTTTATTTTGGAGAGAATGTCTTCTTGGAATGAATATATTAATTAAAGAGTCACTTTACTGCGTCGCCGCACGCTTGCTCGCCAGTTACTGCGCGGCCGAGACCCGATAGACGGCTTAACTCTCGGTTCTCTCGGGAGTAAAATGCAGTTACATAAATATCATAAGAAATAGTATATATTATAATATATACTACCCGCAGCACGCGCGGATTAGGTCAAGCAAAAATTAATTTCCTTCTCTATAAGAGAGTTAACCTACCTATCGGTAGTGGCGCGCATTCATTGGCAGACGAGCGCGAGGGTGCCTCATGTAGCGAAGGATCGTCACATAATGTTTTTACAGGATTAAGACGCGGCTAGGCTAGGCTAGGTTATATATGATTACGGGTTCACACTCGTTTTAATTGAGTGAGAAATTTTACCCCCAAAAGTCGAGTACGTATAGTTATATATAATTTTATATAAGTTTGAATACTGATCGTACACATAAAATTATGTATAATTATATATAGATATACGTTTATGATTTACATTATACATAAATATATATATAAATATACATATACGGATACATACACTGAGAAAAAAATTTCTTTAAATACATTTAAGAAACTCGGTTTTCTTATTACAAAGAAATGATTTATTTCAGTTTAATAATGATACTATTGATGTCATGAAATCATTACTTAGAGGAACAAAATCAAAAATGTACGAAATGATTTACTTAAAAGAACAAAATATTTATTTGCTAGCATACATTGTTTAGTTGCTGTAAAAAAATATTTGTTTGCATCAAAGAATTCTATTTCAAGAAAATGCATTTTCTTGATTGAAAGAATTTTTTTTCTCAGTGTAGATATATATATATATATATATATATATATATATATATTATATATCTCTCTTCTCTCTCTCTCTCAATTCTGTAATAGCATTATGTGACGATCCGTTTCTACATGAAGCACCCTCGCGCTCGGCACGACCGCGCTATATGTAGGTTAACTCCCTTAAAGAGAAGAAAGTTATATTTTTTCTTATTACTTAATCGTGCTGCGGGTGGTAGTCTTTATATAATTGCATTTTACTCCCGAGAGAACCGAGAGGTGAGCCGCCTGTCGGCGGCGCCGCGCAGTAACTGGCGAGCAAGCGCGCGGCGACGCATATAGTATTCTCGCAAAGTCGAGAGAGCGGGTAATCTTTCTGATTGGCTGATGGTGGATCGGGGTAGCCAGCTCGGTATGGTATATAAGCGCGTCGCTTTTCACAGTCGCCACCGCTGCTACTGCATTCGTTGAAGCTGGAGCGTTTGGCTGCGTCAGAAGTCAGCAGAAGTTTTTAGTGCTGCGTTTGAGTTAGCGTTAGAGATTATATACGTTGTATATAAAGTCGTGAAGACTTAGTAGCTTTCGTTTCTCTCGTCAGAGACGCATAGCTCACGACGCGCGTGGACAAGTAACACGTGGCGAATAAGATTCAGACGCGAGCATCTTGAGATATCTTTTCCGAACTCGACGAAAAGAAGCACGAGAACAAAAATGATGCTGAGCCTACAGCGAAGAATGGTATCTCAGTGGAGAATGTTATCCACCTTGCTGTTTCTCGGATTGATTTGCAATGGCGAATTGATGCCCGTTCGTGTACCTGAAGAAACAACGACAACGTCGTCATCGACAGCCAAAAAGAATGGCATTGGCTCTCTGAATAACTACTGGCAAGCGTGGCTCCCGCTGGGCGAGCAGAACGCCTACCAACCCGATCTGAACTCCGCTACTCTTATGCGACGGACGCAAAGAGAGCCGAGTGTGTTTATCGCTCCGGAGTTAAACAACATGAACTTTATAAGTCCTAAGGCGAGCAAGAAATTTCTCCGGGATTTATTAAAAAAGAAGTTCAATAATACGCAAACCTCAGGCTTGGGTAAGTTGATATATTTTTTTAATTAATTAAGTTCAAGTTAATCAAGTTGATATTAAGTTAAATTTTTCAAAATAACTTGTCACAGTTAAAAAATTAAAATATTTAAAATTAACTATATACTATAAGTTAACAGCTATTAACTTTTTAAATTTATTGTCAATTTTTAATTTTTTTACTAGTTACTACTCGATAACCTTGGCAAACCTCGAAGAACGACCAAGTAAAGTCGACCGGTCCACTGCAGCTTAAAGTATCTATGAATTCCGAGTCCGATCGTCAGGTCGAAACCGAGATGTCCCTACTAGCAAAATACATTAACAGTATAATGACTAATACTGGCTAAATATTGGGCATCGCTACTACTACCGGAAATTTCGGGAGATATTATCTTTAACATCAGGGCTGAATAGATAGAACAGAATATAGGAAGAGGTTTTTAGTGGGTAGGCTATGGGGGCAGTATCTCCCGCGATGTGCCCCCATAGAATCCCACACTATCCGGGTGTACGGGCACCCGGATGTCTTTGGCCTCTTGGTGGTTGATAACTACAAAGTTATCCTTCCAAGATGGTCAGGTTGAAGATTTTCCTCTTCCTCGTTAAAAAAAAAAAAAAAAAAAAAGAGAGAGAGAGAGAGAGAGAGAGAATAATACAGTAGATGTTTCAGTTCATATAAATATCCATTGTTATATTTGGTGCAAAATATTCTGATATCATTATTTTTGTAGAGAAGGTTAATGCGTGCGCGTGTAATTCTTCATTTAAAATAATCGTTAGTTTAATAATTAAAGTTAGATTTTGGTTGGAATAAGAAGGTCTGTGATATTACTTGGGCTAAATTAGATGAAGTTTTATCTTAGGTATAAGATGTGTTTCTTTACAGTATACTATATCACTTATATTATATGTATCATTTTGATTGAATTTGATGAAGAGTATTATCTTGGATTTATTTGATACATAAACAAATGTGATTTTTTCCAACCATAAAGGTATACTATATATGTCACTCAGGTGAAATTTAATCAAAAGTCCTACCTTGGATTTGCTATTTCTTTCCTTAAAGAAAAACCATACATTTGGCGCCTTTTTTTACCTTTTTTAAAAAGGTAATTTTCTTCGGATATAACGGATATATTTTGCAGTGTTTATAGGCCACTTAAGTTGAATTTGATTAAAAGGATCATCTTGGATTGATGTAATTTTTTTCCTTAAATTTAAATTTAATCAATTATATATTGATGGTGATGATTAAATAGATAAGGTGTGACGTAGACTTGTTCATCGGTTAAATATTGATAACGTTGTAAGGATAAGAACCATCTTTTGTCACCAAGGTTTGTCACCGGAAATTATATACGTTACTAGTAAAGTAAAGAATAAAAATTAGTATTATTAAAAACATTTATTGAAAATTTTATTCGAGCTAATTAACAGTTGTGAATATTGATTGACAATTACAGCAACATTTCACTGATCCACAATTCTATGTCACACAACATCTCATCTATCTCATCGACGCCAGTGTAAAATCTGAGCTCGTTACTCACTGATTAATTAATTTTTCATTGGTGTTGATGATTAAATAAATGAAGTGTGACGTAGAGTTGTGCATCGGTTAAATATTGATAACGTTGTAAGGATAAGAACCATCCTTTGTCACCAAGGTACCGGCAATTATGTACGTTACTACTAAAGTAAAGAATACAAATTAGTATTTAAAGTTTTATTCAAACTAATTAATAAGTTGTGAATATTGATTGACAATTACAGCAACATTTAACTGATCCACAATTCTATATCGCACGACATCTCGTCTATCTCATCGACACCAGTGTAAAATCTGAGTTATGTTACCCTCTGTTTAATTAATTTTACACTGTTGATGCTGGTGGTTAAATAGATGAGGTGTGACACGTAGAGTTGTGCATTGGTTTGCAATATTGAGAACGTTGTAAGGATAAGTTCTTTTGTCACCAAGGTACCTGTAATTATACATACATTACTAATAAAGCAAAGAATAAAAATTAGTATTATAAAAAACATTTATTTACAGTTTTATTAAAGCAGATTAAAAGCTGTACATATCGATTGTAAATTACAGCAACATTTAACTGTTGCACACATCTTATCTGTCTCATCGACGCCAGTGTAAAATTGAATCAGAGAGTAACATAGCTCAGTTAAATGTTTAATATATATGTATAATAATAAAATAACAATACGAGAATATTTACCATATAAATTTCATATATTACACATATTTGCAATCGAAATTTGTATTATAACCTCATCCTGCATGTCCTGCACGTCACTTACAATTAGAACGAGTCACTGGCTAACCCACGTGACCCAATAAGAATACACGCAGGAGCACGCCGGAGAGAGAGAAGGAAATAAATCTTAAGGTCCTCACACATGAACTGACATTACCATATGAGTAAGGTTTCGATCACTCACGTACTTGATTCAGCCGGTTACGGTTACGGTCGCCCAATTCTGCAACGCGTCGAAACCTTAATGTTATGGATATGTCAATTCATGTGTGAGGGCCTTTACGTCGTCCGTCGCTTTTCAATGTCGCTTTTCTACGTCCCACAGTGGGAGAAAACGAGACGTTAGGCGACAAAAATCTGTAACTACGTCAATTTTCAATGGGAAATAATTGAAACTTGGTATCCTACAAGCTTTTTGGTCGCTAAATCTGAATCCACTGTGTTATATATGTTCCTATTAATATTAAGAGTATACGCGCATGACCCGTTCTCATGCGCGATCGAAGCCGATTGGTGGCTCATGCGAACCTGCCTTGCGTATCTAGCCATGTGACTCAATCCTACTGCAAGGTTTCTTCTCAAGACTCTCTCCTCGTATGACCAGCGTCTCGTGCACACGTTATAGTAATATAAGTTTATACGACGCAATAAACTGTGTTCACCAATTATCTAACCTTGTTCCACTCTGCTAATGCTGTAAACCCACTACCTACCAGTACGGCAGCGATTAAGCATACACAATAGTGGCGACGAGGATCGAGAATAGCAAAAGCAGAACTTACATGCAAGGGGAATTCTTTATGCGTGGGAAAGGCGCGAGAACATTCTGCAGTGCGTGCGGGGTCCAGGCAAGCACGTGCCGGGTGCCAGTTGCAAGTGCCGTTGAGAACATTCGATTGCATCATCCTTGCATTATTGACACCGACTGTACATGCATATACATGTGCTAAACGGGAACATTCAAATTCTTTTTACATATACGTGAAGAAAATCAAGATAAAGTTTCACGTTCGTGAAATAAATTAAATTTACAATGGCACAGCAAATACCAATTGCATTTAATATTGATCCTTTCGATCCAAACGAAATCACGTGGACACAATGGCTGAAACGGTTCAAAGGTGCACTTGGAATCTTCGAGATAGCAGAAAATAAAAAAGTCCCGTACCTGTTGCATTTTGTTGGTACAGCAGCATTCAAAATGCTATCTAACCGTCTTGCACCGGAAGATCCATATGCAAAAACGTTCAATGACATCACAAAACTGCTACAAGAATTTTATGAACCGGAAACGTTAGAAGTAGCTGAAAACTTTAAATTGATGCAGCGCAAACAACAAGAAGGAGAATCAGTACAAGACTTTTTGGCGGCGTTGCAAAGGCTTTCCATTAATTGCAAGATGGGAGACTACACTAACACAGGAATACGCAACTATTTTATTCTTGGATTAAGGAATAAACGCATCCAAAATCGACTGCTGGAAACAAAGGACCTCACCCTGGAAAAAGCAATACAAACAGCGACAGCAATGGAACTCTCAGAGAAAGGAACCAAGCAATGTCGAGGGGAGGAAGCCATCGTCAAAATAGGACATTCTACGAAGAAGCCAGTACCTAGAGATAAGTCTAAGAAACCTTTTTATCCAAGCAAAAATAAAGACAGTAAAATGCATGCGAAACCAAATAATTCACAAAATGTCGTTTGTTACCGTTGTGGCAAGGACCATTATGCAAATGATTGTACAATGGATCGTTCGATTACGTGTTCTAAGTGCGGGAAAGCAGGACACATTAAAAAAGTATGTAAATCAAAATCATTCGCGACAAATTCAATTAATACCAATTCGTCAAATACCGCACACAGTGTATTACGCGTGAATGAACATACAAATTACAGAGATAAAATCTACACAACGTTAAATGTAAACGATAAGAAAGTCCGTTTCGAAATCGATAGCGGCGCAGTGGTTACGTTAATGTCTAGAAATAAAGCACGAAGATTGTTCGCGAATTCAACAATTTATCCTACTGACATAAATTTAGTATCATATTGCAAAACTCAAATAGACGTTATTGGTTACATTACTGTAAATGTTAAGAGCGGTAAGTTTCTGCGTAAATTAAATTTATACATTACAAAAGAAAATCGGGAATCGCTTCTCGGTCGAGAATGGATACGACAATTAAAAGAACACTCAGGCATACAGAAATTACTTGGCGAATTACAATCCATACATACGATTAAACTTTCGAACAATAACACACAATTAAAATTTTTACTTAATGAGTTCAAAGATCTAACAGATCAATCAATTGCTAAAATTTCTAATATTCAAGCTCGTATTAATTTAAAGAAGAATATTACACCAATTTTTCATAAACCAAGAGTGGTTCCATTTCGTTTACGTGAAAAAGTTGAGAAAACTCTTGACGATCTTACTCAAGCAGGAATCCTTCAAAAAATCGATTATTCGGACTGGGCTACGCCCATTGTCCCCGTTTTAAAAAAAAACGGTACGGTACGAATTTGCGGTGATTATAGTGTTACCATTAACCCAAATTTAAAGATAGACGAGCATCCCTTGCCGACGCCTGATGAATTATTAGCATCAATGGCAGGTGGCACAATATTTTCTAAAATTGACTTATTGCAAGCCTATTTACAATTAGAAGTACGGCCGGAGGACCGTGAATTACTTACACTCAACACACATAAAGGACTTTATAGGCCTACACGCCTAATGTATGGCGTTGCATCCGCCCCCGCGATTTGGCAACGTACGATAGAGAATATTTTAAAAGACATTCCGGGCGTAATAGTTTTTCTAGATGATATACGCGTATCGGGAAGAAATCCTGAAGATCATTTCAATAAATTACGAGAAGTTTTTCTACGTTTGCAAAAATATAATATACGGATAAATGTCAATAAAAGTCAATTCTTTACGGATAAAATTCATTACTGCGGATACATAATAGATAGAAATGGTGTACATAAAGCACCAGATAAAATAGAAGCAATCAATAATATGCCTAGCCCTACTAATTTAACCGAATTACGTAGCTTTCTCGGCATGATCCATTACTACGATAGGTTTATACCAAATCTTAGCGAAATTTTACAACCATTAAATAAACTTTTACAAAAAAATACTAAGTTTTATTGGTCTATCGAATGCAAAAAAGCTTTTGAATCAGCAAAACAAGCTTTTATTAGTCCTAAATGCCTTGTTCATTTCGATCCGAAATTACCCATTACTCTTGCTACAGATGCAAGTCCTTACGGTGTCGGTGCCGTATTATCGCACGTGTATCCCGACGGTACGGAACGGGCAATTCAATACGCATCTCAAACACTTACGAAAGTACAACAAAATTATTCACAAATAGACAAAGAAGCATACGCTATTATTTTTGGTATAAAAAAATTTTACCAATACTTGCACGGCTCTAAATTTACACTTATTACGGATCATCGTCCATTAACGCAAATTTTCTCACCTACAAAAGGCTTACCAATTTTCACAGCATCAAGAATGCAACATTATGCTATCTTTTTGCAAAGTTTCAATTTCAATATACAGTACAGACAATCAGAAAAGCATGCTAATGCTGATTGTTTATCTAGATTGCCAATTTCTTCAAATAATAATAAAAATGAATGTGACTTAGTCGACGAGTTTTATAGCTCTGTTTTTGAAACTTTACCTGTTACCGCTGAACAAGTCGCAAAAGCTACAGCTAAAGATAGAGAGCTATCTAAACTACTTAAATCTATTAAATACGGACACAATTTATACAAAAATAATAAATTCTATACAATTCCCATTGAAGAATTTACTTTATCTAATAATATTATTTTTAGAGGATCAAGAGTAGTTATCCCATACATTCTACGAAAACAAATACTAACTGAATTACATTCAGGACACTTTGGCATTGTACGTATGAAACACTTAGCCAGAGAACACGTCTGGTGGAACAATATCGATAAAGATATCGAGTACATTTCAAAAAATTGCTTTAATTGTAATACTTACAAAAATAACCCTCCTAAAGTTACTAACCATATTTGGGAACCTACAAATACGCCCTTCGAAAGAGTTCACGCAGACTTTGCAGGGCCATTTTTAAATCATTACTTTTTCATACTTGTGGACGCCCACACCAAATGGCCGGAAATCCATGTAGTGAAAAATATTACTTCAGACATCACTATTAAATTATGCAGACAAATTTTCTGTACCCATGGTTTACCTCAATATTTCGTATCCGATAACGCGAAAACTTTTACTTCTAAAGAATTTACGCAATTTTTAAAAAATAATGGAATTACACAGAAACTTACAGCTCCGTACCACCCTGCAACTAACGGTCAGGCGGAAAGATATGTTCAAACTCTAAAAAATGCACTCAAACGAATGAAAGCTACACATGCGAATATCGAACCAGCATTACAAAATTTACTTATTCAATACCGAAATACACCACACACGAAAACAGGAATCTCTCCAGCTGAAGCGTTATTTTCACGAAAAGTCAGAACACGCCTCGATTTACTTAAACCACTTGTTACTACACATACAATGCAACATGAACCTCCATTTGATTTCAAGGAGGGGAAGAGAGTTAGTTGCCGAAACTACACAGGCAAAGCTAAATGGCTTTTTGGTACAATTATAAATCGATTAGGCGATTTACATTACAATATCCGTCTTGACGACGGCCGTTTTTGGAAAAGACATGTAAATCAGATGCGACTGATAGGCGAAAACACACCAGTGCGCGATGAAGATTATATTCAAATTGAATGTCACACTCCGGACAATGAAATAATTACACCAAATACTAGTATTCACACAAATACAAGTGTGCGAAACAATGTTACAAATGAAACTACACTTACACCAAGCGCTAACACAAGTCCATTAATTGTAAATGCGCCGAGCGATTTAAACACAAATTCAAGTTCTTTCAGTTTTGCTGAAAATTCAAACGGAAATGAAACACCATCCACTCCATCATATTCCGATCTTACCCCTAACTCTTTGTACTCAACTCCTACTGGTTCCGTTATAGTTACCTCTACACCTAAACCTTTCCAAGAACCAGTGATTGAACCTACAATAGCAGCACCTACAGCTGAAACCCCTACATCTGCTATAGTGTGTACGCGCTCCTCACGAATTCCTAGATTACCTAAGCGATTCGATGATTATGTTCTTCCAAAAAAGAAATAAGTTACTTTTGTATTTTTCTTTTAGTGAGGGGAGTGTTATATATGTTCCTATTAATATTAAGAGTATACGCGCATGACCCGTTCTCATGCGCGATCGAAGCCGATTGGTGGCTCATGCGAACCTGCCTTGCGTATCTAGCCATGTGACTCAATCCTACTGCAAGGTTTCTTCTCAAGACTCTCTCCTCGTATGACCAGCGTCTCGTGCACACGTTATAGTAATATAAGTTTATACGACGCAATAAACTGTGTTCACCAATTATCTAACCTTGTTCCACTCTGCTAATGCTGTAAACCCACTACCTACCAGTACGGCAGCGATTAAGCATACACAATACACTGCTAAAAATTAAAAATTTGATATAGCAAATCCACTATGACCAAACAAAAGTGCTACTGAAATGATTTCGGGGTACATTATATCGATCTAAAAATCAAAAACTCACACTAGTACGACGTAGCATATGACTCTGAACAGCGTTCAGAGACACTACCGATAAACTCTAAATGTTCTTATATGTAATTCTTATTGTTGATATATTTTAAATTAGCAACATTCCCAACATTAATACTAAAAATAATAATTAGGCTCTTGTAATTCAATTAAAACAAGAAGGATAATAAGAGTCAGCACAATTAAGATATGTGTGTGCAAATTAATTTTGTTTATTGTTAAATACGTTTAAACGAATTGCAACGCGAACGCAATTTAATACATTAATTGATTAATATAATGCGCAGACGTTTCGACTGCCGATCAGTGGTGCAAGTTTTCGGCCGCCAGCATCGACGGTGGGGGCGGGCACTCGGTGTCGCGTTCGTGCCTCGAGTCTCGGGTCTCGGGCCGGCTCGGCCGCGTCCGCCGCTACTTGGCTATTAGATTGCTTTTTCTCCAAGGCTGCCATGAAGACGAGCGTTTAGCGCGTTGACGCTTGATGAGAGGCCCCGCTCATTCACCGCCCATTACGCAAAAAAAAAGGTCACGATTCACGACGTGATGATAAACGATTTCGATAAAACTTATTATGGATAGGATAGGTTATCACGTAAGGGATAATGTGAGCATGATAAGCAAGAAAATCGTAATTAAAAATTATGAGTGTCGTATCAATCTAAAGAAGAAGACGTCAATGCGCTGAACGCTCGTCTTCGTGGCAGCCTTGGAGAAAAAGGACGGATGTCTCTCTCCTTCTAATAGCCGAGTAGCGGCGGACGCGGCTAATGCTATAAGCATTCGTACACAAACTTATATTATAATACAATTACTCTCTAAATTTTTTTCGAGTGAAAATCTCACTCGAAATATAGAGTGACACGCCGAGTCACTTGAATTTGAGTTACTTCTCACTCTTATAGACTGAATTTCTTCATTCTTTATCAAGAAGTGCACATTTTCAGTTTTTATTTTGGAGAGAATGTCTTCTTGGAATGAATATATTAATTAAAGAGTCACTTTACTGCGTCGCCGCACGCTTGCTCGCCAGTTACTGCGCGGCCGAGACCCGATAGACGGCTTAACTCTCGGTTCTCTCGGGAGTAAAATGCAGTTACATAAATATCATAAGAAATAGTATATATTATAATATATACTACCCGCAGCACGCGCGGATTAGGTCAAGCAAAAATTAATTTCCTTCTCTATAAGAGAGTTAACCTACCTATCGGTAGTGGCGCGCATTCATTGGCAGACGAGCGCGAGGGTGCCTCATGTAGCGAAGGATCGTCACATAATGTTTTTACAGGATTAAGACGCGGCTAGGCTAGGCTAGGTTATATATGATTACGGGTTCACACTCGTTTTAATTGAGTGAGAAATTTTACCCCCAAAAGTCGAGTACGTATAGTTATATATAATTTTATATAAGTTTGAATACTGATCGTACACATAAAATTATGTATAATTATATATAGATATACGTTTATGATTTACATTATACATAAATATATATATAAATATACATATACGGATACATACACTGAGAAAAAAATTTCTTTAAATACATTTAAGAAACTCGGTTTTCTTATTACAAAGAAATGATTTATTTCAGTTTAATAATGATACTATTGATGTCATGAAATCATTACTTAGAGGAACAAAATCAAAAATGTACGAAATGATTTACTTAAAAGAACAAAATATTTATTTGCTAGCATACATTGTTTAGTTGCTGTAAAAAAATATTTGTTTGCATCAAAGAATTCTATTTCAAGAAAATGCATTTTCTTGATTGAAAGAATTTTTTTTCTCAGTGTAGATATATATATATATATATATATATATATATATATATTATATATCTCTCTTCTCTCTCTCTCTCAATTCTGTAATAGCATTATGTGACGATCCGTTTCTACATGAAGCACCCTCGCGCTCGGCACGACCGCGCTATATGTAGGTTAACTCCCTTAAAGAGAAGAAAGTTATATTTTTTCTTATTACTTAATCGTGCTGCGGGTGGTAGTCTTTATATAATTGCATTTTACTCCCGAGAGAACCGAGAGGTGAGCCGCCTGTCGGCGGCGCCGCGCAGTAACTGGCGAGCAAGCGCGCGGCGACGCATATAGTATTCTCGCAAAGTCGAGAGAGCGGGTAATCTTTCTGATTGGCTGATGGTGGATCGGGGTAGCCAGCTCGGTATGGTATATAAGCGCGTCGCTTTTCACAGTCGCCACCGCTGCTACTGCATTCGTTGAAGCTGGAGCGTTTGGCTGCGTCAGAAGTCAGCAGAAGTTTTTAGTGCTGCGTTTGAGTTAGCGTTAGAGATTATATACGTTGTATATAAAGTCGTGAAGACTTAGTAGCTTTCGTTTCTCTCGTCAGAGACGCATAGCTCACGACGCGCGTGGACAAGTGACACGTGGCGAATAAGATTCAGACGCGAGCATCTTGAGATATCTTTTCCGAACTCGACGAAAAGAAGCACGAGAACAAAAATGATGCTGAGCCTACAGCGAAGAATGGTATCTCAGTGGAGAATGTTATCCACCTTGCTGTTTCTCGGATTGATTTGCAATGGCGAATTGATGCCCGTTCGTGTACCTGAAGAAACAACGACAACGTCGTCATCGACAGCCAAAAAGAATGGCATTGGCTCTCTGAATAACTACTGGCAAGCGTGGCTCCCGCTGGGCGAGCAGAACGCCTACCAACCCGATCTGAACTCCGCTACTCTTATGCGACGGACGCAAAGAGAGCCGAGTGTGTTTATCGCTCCGGAGTTAAACAACATGAACTTTATAAGTCCTAAGGCGAGCAAGAAATTTCTCCGGGATTTATTAAAAAAGAAGTTCAATAATACGCAAACCTCAGGCTTGGGTAAGTTGATATATTTTTTTAATTAATTAAGTTCAAGTTAATCAAGTTGATATTAAGTTAAATTTTTCAAAATAACTTGTCACAGTTAAAAAATTAAAATATTTAAAATTAACTATATACTATAAGTTAACAGCTATTAACTTTTTAAATTTATTGTCAATTTTTAATTTTTTTACTAGTTACTACTCGATAACCTTGGCAAACCTCGAAGAACGACCAAGTAAAGTCGACCGGTCCACTGCAGCTTAAAGTATCTATGAATTCCGAGTCCGATCGTCAGGTCGAAACCGAGATGTCCCTACTAGCAAAATACATTAACAGTATAATGACTAATACTGGCTAAATATTGGGCATCGCTACTACTACCGGAAATTTCGGGAGATATTATCTTTAACATCAGGGCTGAATAGATAGAACAGAATATAGGAAGAGGTTTTTAGTGGGTAGGCTATGGGGGCAGTATCTCCCGCGATGTGCCCCCATAGAATCCCACACTATCCGGGTGTACGGGCACCCGGATGTCTTTGGCCTCTTGGTGGTTGATAACTACAAAGTTATCCTTCCAAGATGGTCAGGTTGAAGATTTTCCTCTTCCTCGTTAAAAAAAAAAAAAAAAAAAAAGAGAGAGAGAGAGAGAGAGAATAATACAGTAGATGTTTCAGTTCATATAAATATCCATTGTTATATTTGGTGCAAAATATTCTGATATCATTATTTTTGTAGAGAAGGTTAATGCGTGCGCGTGTAATTCTTCATTTAAAATAATCGTTAGTTTAATAATTAAAGTTAGATTTTGGTTGGAATAAGAAGGTCTGTGATATTACTTGGGCTAAATTAGATGAAGTTTTATCTTAGGTATAAGATGTGTTTCTTTACAGTATACTATATATCACTTATATTATATGTATCATTTTGATTGAATTTGATGAAGAGTATTATCTTGGATTTATTTGATACATAAACAAATGTGATTTTTTCCAACCATAAAGGTATACTATATGTCACTCAGGTGAAATTTAATCAAAAGTCCTACCTTGGATTTGCTATTTCTTTCCTTAAAGAAAAACCATACATTTGGCGCCTTTTTTTACCTTTTTTAAAAAGGTAATTTTCTTCGGATATAACGGATATATTTTGCAGTGTTTATAGGCCACTTAAGTTGAATTTGATTAAAAGGATCATCTTGGATTGATGTAATTTTTTTCCTTAAATTTAAATTTAATCAATTATATATTGATGGTGATGATTAAATAGATAAGGTGTGACGTAGACTTGTTCATCGGTTAAATATTGATAACGTTGTAAGGATAAGAACCATCTTTTGTCACCAAGGTTTGTCACCGGAAATTATATACGTTACTAGTAAAGTAAAGAATAAAAATTAGTATTATTAAAAACATTTATTGAAAATTTTATTCGAGCTAATTAACAGTTGTGAATATTGATTGACAATTACAGCAACATTTCACTGATCCACAATTCTATGTCACACAACATCTCATCTATCTCATCGACGCCAGTGTAAAATCTGAGCTCGTTACTCACTGATTAATTAATTTTTCATTGGTGTTGATGATTAAATAAATGAAGTGTGACGTAGAGTTGTGCATCGGTTAAATATTGATAACGTTGTAAGGATAAGAACCATCCTTTGTCACCAAGGTACCGGCAATTATGTACGTTACTACTAAAGTAAAGAATACAAATTAGTATTTAAAGTTTTATTCAAACTAATTAATAAGTTGTGAATATTGATTGACAATTACAGCAACATTTAACTGATCCACAATTCTATATCGCACGACATCTCGTCTATCTCATCGACACCAGTGTAAAATCTGAGTTATGTTACCCTCTGTTTAATTAATTTTACACTGTTGATGCTGGTGGTTAAATAGATGAGGTGTGACACGTAGAGTTGTGCATTGGTTTGCAATATTGAGAACGTTGTAAGGATAAGTTCTTTTGTCACCAAGGTACCTGTAATTATACATACATTACTAATAAAGCAAAGAATAAAAATTAGTATTATAAAAAACATTTATTTACAGTTTTATTAAAGCAGATTAAAAGCTGTACATATCGATTGTAAATTACAGCAACATTTAACTGTTGCACACATCTTATCTGTCTCATCGACGCCAGTGTAAAATTGAATCAGAGAGTAACATAGCTCAGTTAAATGTTTAATATATATGTATAATAATAAAATAACAATACGAGAATATTTACCATATAAATTTCATATATTACACATATTTGCAATCGAAATTTGTATTATAACCTCATCCTGCATGTCCTGCACGTCACTTACAATTAGAACGAGTCACTGGCTAACCCACGTGACCCAATAAGAATACACGCAGGAGCACGCCGGAGAGAGAGAAGGAAATAAATCTTAAGGTCCTCACACATGAACTGACATTACCATATGAGTAAGGTTTCGATCACTCACGTACTTGATTCAGCCGGTTACGGTTACGGTCGCCCAATTCTGCAACGCGTCGAAACCTTAATGTTATGGATATGTCAATTCATGTGTGAGGGCCTTTACGTCGTCCGTCGCTTTTCAATGTCGCTTTTCTACGTCCCACAGTGGGAGAAAACGAGACGTTAGGCGACAAAAATCTGTAACTACGTCAATTTTCAATGGGAAATAATTGAAACTTGGTATCCTACAAGCTTTTTGGTCGCTAAATCTGAATCCACTGCTAAAAATTAAAAATTTGATATAGCAAATCCACTATGACCAAACAAAAGTGCTACTGAAATGATTTCGGGGTACATTATATCGATCTAAAAATCAAAAACTCACACTAGTACGACGTAGCATATGACTCTGAACAGCGTTCAGAGACACTACCGATAAACTCTAAATGTTCTTATATGTAATTCTTATTGTTGATATATTTTAAATTAGCAACATTCCCAACATTAATACTAAAAATAATAATTAGGCTCTTGTAATTCAATTAAAACAAGAAGGATAATAAGAGTCAGCACAATTAAGATATGTGTGTGCAAATTAATTTTGTTTATTGTTAAATACGTTTAAACGAATTGCAACGCGAACGCAATTTAATACATTAATTGATTAATATAATGCGCAGACGTTTCGACTGCCGATCAGTGGTGCAAGTTTTCGGCCGCCAGCATCGACGGTGGGGGCGGGCACTCGGTGTCGCGTTCGTGCCTCGAGTCTCGGGTCTCGGGCCGGCTCGGCCGCGTCCGCCGCTACTTGGCTATTAGATTGCTTTTTCTCCAAGGCTGCCATGAAGACGAGCGTTTAGCGCGTTGACGCTTGATGAGAGGCCCCGCTCATTCACCGCCCATTACGCAAAAAAAAAGGTCACGATTCACGACGTGATGATAAACGATTTCGATAAAACTTATTATGGATAGGATAGGTTATCACGTAAGGGATAATGTGAGCATGATAAGCAAGAAAATCGTAATTAAAAATTATGAGTGTCGTATCAATCTAAAGAAGAAGACGTCAATGCGCTGAACGCTCGTCTTCGTGGCAGCCTTGGAGAAAAGGACGGATGTCTCTCTCCTTCTAATAGCCGAGTAGCGGCGGACGCGGCTAATGCTATAAGCATTCGTACACAAACTTATATTATAATACAATTACTCTCTAAATTTTTTTCGAGTGAAAATCTCACTCGAAATATAGAGTGACACGCCGAGTCACTTGAATTTGAGTTACTTCTCACTCTTATAGACTGAATTTCTTCATTCTTTATCAAGAAGTGCACATTTTCAGTTTTTATTTTGGAGAGAATGTCTTCTTGGAATGAATATATTAATTAAAGAGTCACTTTACTGCGTCGCCGCACGCTTGCTCGCCAGTTACTGCGCGGCCGAGACCCGATAGACGGCTTAACTCTCGGTTCTCTCGGGAGTAAAATGCAGTTACATAAATATCATAAGAAATAGTATATATTATAATATATACTACCCGCAGCACGCGCGGATTAGGTCAAGCAAAAATTAATTTCCTTCTCTATAAGAGAGTTAACCTACCTATCGGTAGTGGCGCGCATTCATTGGCAGACGAGCGCGAGGGTGCCTCATGTAGCGAAGGATCGTCACATAATGTTTTTACAGGATTAAGACGCGGCTAGGCTAGGCTAGGTTATATATGATTACGGGGTTCACACTCGTTTTAATTTGAGTGAGAAATTTTACCCCCAAAAGTCGAGTACGTATAGTTATATATAATTTTATATAAGTTTGAATACTGATCGTACACATAAAATTATGTATAATTATATATAGATATACGTTTATGATTTACATTATACATAAATATATATATAAATATACATATACGGATACATACACTGAGAAAAAAATTTCTTTAAATACATTTAAGAAACTCGGTTTTCTTATTACAAAGAAATGATTTATTTCAGTTTAATAATGATACTATTGATGTCATGAAATCATTACTTAGAGGAAACAAAATCAAAAATGTACGAAATGATTTACTTAAAAGAAAAAATATTTATTTGCTAGCATACATGTTAGGTGCTGTAAAAAAAATATTGTGTTGCATCAAGAATTCGATTTTCAAGAAAATGCATTTTCTTGATTGAAAGAATTTTGTTTCTTCAGTGTAGATATATATATATATATTATTTGGCAATTGATGGCTTTGACGGCAATTTTTATAAAAGAATTGACGATTTTGAAGACCTTGTTGATTTTGCGTGGTCTGTCAATTTTTCCCTTCAATCGACGATTTTGGACGACTGTCGTCAAACTATTCTAAAACGGACAATTGATTAATTTGACGACACGTGTATATTTGACGACTGTCGTCAAACTATTCTAAAACGGACAACTGATGGATTTGACGACACGTGTATATTTTGACGACTGTCGTCAAACTATTCTTCTAAAACACGCAAATGATGAATTTGACGACACATGCATTTTTTGACGATTGTCATTAAACTATTTTATACAGTGTCAGAAAATTTGCATGAAGATAGAGTGACCGCTAGGCACGCAGAGAGTTATTGTTTATAAACGACAATGGCCATGCCGAGTTTATAAACAATTTTAGCAAACCGCGAATGCGCGTCCTGCTGGGCGGCGACTTATCTCGCCACGCTTACCGGTACTTGGCGATATTTCCAAGTCGATTACTTTTAAATAAAAACTCATTAAATATTGAAAAAATTGTAAAATGGTATAGGACATTTTCAGTCAATTTAGTCTGCTCTACTAGATGCAACTTACGTTAGCGATTTTGAGCACAAGCCTGCTATCAATTTTTGATAGCAAACAGACAATATTTAATAAAAGATCTAATATATTTGATTAATTGATTAGATTTAATTAAATCGTGTTGCCAAATATATTAGATATTTTATTGATCGTTTAAATATGCACGATTCTCTTATATTGTACACGATGCACATATGAAAACAATAAGATGAAGTCTTGTTAAAATAAATTCTGTATGTTTTTAACTAAACTCTTTAAGAA
>NW_023415402.1:0-56988 GCF_013373865.1 Monomorium pharaonis | reverse complement strand
ATGAAGTTTGTATGCTTAGGGTAAATAAGAATGTGTTCTTTACAGATAGACTCATATCATCTTATATTATATGTATCATTTTGTTGAATTTGATGAAGAGTATGATCTGGATTTATTTGTACATAAACAATGTGATTTTTTCCACCTAAAGGTAACTATATATGGTCTACTACAGGTGAAATTAATCAAAAGTCCTTACCTTGGATGGCTATTTCTTTCCTTAAAGAAAAACCATACATTTGGCGCCTTTTTTTATACCTTTTTTAAAAAGGTAATTTTCTTCGGATATAACGGATATATTTTTGCATGTTTTATAGAGGCCACTTAAGTTGAATTTGATTAAAAGTATCATCTTGGTGGATTAATTTTTTTCCTTAAATTTAAATTTAATATCAATTATATATGGATGGTGATGATTAAATAGATAAGGTGGTGACGTTAGACTTGTTCATCGGTTAAAATAATTGATAACGTTGTAAAAGGATAAGAACCATCTTTTGTCACCAAGGTTTGTCACCAGGAAATTATATAACGTACTAGTAAGTAAAGAATAAAAATTAGTATTATTAAAAAACATTTATTGAAAATTTTATTCGAGCTAATTAACAGTTTGTGAATATTGATTGCAATTACAGCAACATTTCACTGATCCACAATTCTATGTCACACACATCTCATCTGCTCATCGACGCCAGTGTAAAATCTGAGCTCGTTACTCCACTGATTAATTAATTTTTCATGGTGTTGATGATTAAATTAAATGAAGTGTGACGTAGAGTTGTGCATCGGTTAAATATTGATAACGTTGTAAGGATAAGAACCATCCTTTGTCACCAAGGTACCGGCAATTATGACGTTACTACTAAAGTAAAGAATACAAATTAGTATTTAAGTTTTATTCAAACTAATTAATAAGTTGTGAATATTGATTGACATTACAGCAACATTTAACTGATCCACAATTCTATATGCAACGACATCTCGTCGATCTCATCGACACCAGTGTAAATCTGAGTTAGTTAACCCTTGTTTAATTAATTTTACACTGTTGATGCTGGTGGTTAAATAGATGAGGTGTGACACGTAGAGTTGTGCATTGGTTTGCAATATTGAGAACGTTGTAAGGATAAGTTTCTTTTGTCACCAAGGTACCTGTAATTATACATACAATTACAATAAAGCAAAGAATAAAAATTAGTATATAAAAAACATTATTTACAGTTTTATTAAAGCAGATTAAAAGCTGTACATACGATTGTAAATTACAGCAACATTTAACTGTTGCACACATCTTATCTGTCCATCGACGCCAGTGTAAAATTGAATCAGAGAGTAACATAGCTCAGGTTAAATGTTTAAATATATATGTATAATAATAAAATACATAAGAGAATATTTACCATATAAATTCATATATTACACATATTGCAACTCGAAATTTTATTATAACCTCATCCTGCATGTCCTGCACGTCACTACAATTAGAACGAGTCACTGGCTAACCCACGTGACCCAATAAGATACACGCAGGAGCACGCCGGAGAGAGAGAAGGAAATAAATCTAAGGTCCTCACACATGAACTGACATTACCATATGAGTAAGGTTTCGATCACTCACGTACTGATTCAGTCAGTCAGCCGGTTACGGTTACGGTCGCCCAATTCTGCAACGCGTCGAAACCTTAATGTTATGGATATGTCCATTCATGTGAGGGCCTTTACGTCGTCCGGTCGCTTTTCAATGTCGCTTTTCTTCTACGTCCCAGTAGGAAATTGAGGCAGACGGCAGTTCGACAAAATCTGTACCGTCAATTTTCAATGGAAATAATTGAAACTTGGTATCCTACAAGCTTTTGGTCGCTAAATCTGAATCCACTGCAAAATTAAAAATTTGATATAGCAAATCCACTATGACCAAACAAAGTGCTACTGAAATGATTTCGGGGTACATTAAATCGATCTAAAAATCAAAAACTCACACTAGTACGACGTAGCATATGACTCTGAACAGCGTTCAGAGACACTACCGATAAACTCTAAATGTTCTTATATGTAATTTCTTATTGGGATATATTTTAAATGTAGCAACATTGCCAACATTAATACTAAAAATAATAATTAGGCTCTTGAATTCAATTAAAACAAGAAGGATAATAAGAGTCAGCACAATTAAGATATGTGTGTGCAAATTAATTTTGTTTTATTGTTAAATACGTTTAACGAATTGCAACGCGAACGCAATTTAATACATTATTGATTAATATAATGCGCAGACGTTTCGACTGCCGATCAGTGGTGCAAGTTTTCGGCCGCCAGCACGACGGTGGGGGCGGGCACTCGGTGTCGCGTTCGTGCCTCGAGTCTCGGGTCTCGGGCCGGCTCGGCCGCGTCCGCCGCTACTTGGCTATTAGATTGCTTTTCTCCAAGGCTGCTCCATGAAGACGAGCGTTTAGCGCGTTGACGCTTGATGAGAGGCCCCGCTCATTCACCGCCCATTACGCAAAAAAAAGGGCACGATTCACGACGTGATGATAAACGATTTCGATAAAACTTATTATGGATAGGAATGGTTATCACGTAAGGGATAATGTGGCAGGATAAGCAAGAAAATCGTAATAAAAATTATGAGTGTCGTATCAATCTAAAGAAGAAGACGTCAATGCGCTGAACGCTCGTCTTCGTGGCAGCCTTGGAGAAAAAGGGACGGATGTCTCTCTCCTCTCTATTATAGCCGAGTAGCGGCGGACGCGGCTAATGCTATAAGCATTCGTACACAACATTATATTATATATATAATTACTCTCTAAATTTTTTTCGAGTGAAAATCTCACTCGAAATATAGAGTGACAACGCCGAGTCACTTGAATTTGAGTTACTTCCATCTTATAAGACTGAATTTCTTCATTCTTTATCAAGAAGTGCACATTTCCAGTTTTTATTTGGAGAGAATGTCCTTCTTGGAATGAATATCTTAATTAAAGAGTCACTTTTACTGCGTCGCCGCACGCTTGCTCGCCAGTTACCTGCGCGGCCGAGACCCGTAGAAGACGGCTTAACTCTCGGTTCTCTCGGGAGTAAAATGCAGTTACATAAATATCATAAGAAATAGTATATATTATAATATATACTACACCCGCAGCACGCGCGGATTAGGTCAAGCAAAAATTAATTTCCTTCTCTAAAGAGAGTTAACCCTACCTATCGGTAGTGGCGCGCATTCATATGGCAACGAGCGCGAGGGTGCCTCATGTAGCGAAGGATCGTCACATAATGTTTTTACAGGATTAAGACGCGGCTAGGCTAGGCTAGGTTATATATGATTACGGGTTCACACTCGTTTTAATTGAGTGAGAAATTTTACCCCCAACAAAAGTCGAGTACGTATAGTTATATATAATTTATATAAGTTTGAATACTGATCGGAACACATAAAATTATTTATAATTATATATAGATATACGTTTAATGATTTACATTATACATAAATATATATATAATATACTATACGGATACATACACTGAGAAAAAAAATTTCTTTAAATACATTTAAAAAACTCGGTTTTCTTATTACAAAAGAAATGATTTATTTCAGTTTAATAATGAACTATTGATGTCATGAAATCATTTACTTAGAGGAACAAAATCAAAAATGTACGAAATGATTTACTTAAAAGAATAAAATATTTATTTGCTAGCATACATTGGTTAGTTGCTGTAAAAAATATTTGTTTGCATCAAAGAATTCTATTTCAAGAACATTGCATTTTCTTGATTGAAGAAAGTTTTTTTCTCAGTGTAGTAGATATATATGATATATATATATTTATTCTCTCTTTCTCTCTCTCTCAATTCTGTAATAGCATTAGTGACGATCGTTTCTACATGAAGCACCCTCGCGCTCGGCACGACCGCGCTAATGTAGGTTAACTCCCTTAAAGAGAAGAAAGTTATATTTTTTCTTTACTTATCGTGCTGCGGTGGTAGTCTTTTATAATTGCATTTTTACTCCCGAGAGAACCGAGAGGTGAGCCGCCTGTCGGCGGCCCGCGCAGTAACTGGCGAGCAAGCGCGCGGCGACGCTATAGTATTCTCGCAAAGTCGAGAGAGCGGGTAATCTTTCTGATTGGTGCTGATGGTGGATCGGGGTAGCCAGCTCGGTATGGTAATATAAGCGCGTCGCTTTTCACAGTCGCCACCGCTGCTACGCATTCGTTGAAGCTGGAGCGTTGGCTGCGTCAGAAGTCAGCAGAAGTTTTTAGTGCTGCGTTGAGTTAGCGTTAGAGATTATATACGTTGTATATAAAGTCGTGAAGACTTAGTAGCTTTCGTTTCTCTCGTCAGAGACGCATAGCTCACGACGCGCGGTGACAAGTGACACGTGGCGAATAAGATTCAGACGCGAGCATCTTGAGATATCTTTTCCTTTCCGAACTCGACGAAAGAAGCACGAGAACAAAAATGATGCTGAGCCTACAGCGAAAATGGTATCTCATGGAGAATGTTATCCACCTGCTGTTTCTCTTCTCGGATTGATTTGCAATGGCGAATTGATGCCCGTTCGTGTACCCTGAAGAAACAACGACAACGTCGTCATCGACAGCCAAAAAGAATGGCATTGGCTCTCTGAATAACACTGGCAGCGTGGCTCCCGCGGGGCGAGCAGAACGCCTACCAACCCGATCTGAACTCCGCTACTCTTATGCGACGGACGCAAAGAGAGCCGAGTGTGTTTATCGCTCCTGGAGTTAAACAACATGAACTTTATAAGTCCTAAGGCGAGCAAGAAATTTCTCCGGGATTTTTAAAAAAGAAGTTCAATATACGCAAACCTCAGGCTTGGGTAAGTTGATATATTTTTTTATTAATTAAGTTCAAGTTAATCAAGTGATATTAAGTTAAATTTTTCAAAATACTTGTCACAGTAAAAAATTAAAATATTTAAAATTAACTATATTACTATAAGTTAACAGCTATTAACTTTTTAAATTTATTGTCAATTTTTAATTTTTTTACTAGTTACTACTCGATAACCTTGGCAAACCTCGAAGAACGACCAAGTAAAGTCGACCCGGTCCACTGCAGCGCTAAAGTATCTATGAATTCCGAGTCCGACGTCGGGTCGAAACCGAGATGTCCCTACTAGCAAAATACATTAACAGTATAATGACTAAACTGGCTAAATATTGGGCATCGCAACTACAACTACCGGAAATTTCGGGAGATATTATTTTAACATCAGGGCTGAATAGATAGAACAGAATATAGGAAGAGGTTTTTTAGGGGTAGGCTATGGGGGCAGTACTCCCGCGATGTGCCCCATAGAATCCCACACTATCCGGGTGTACGGGCACCGGATGTCTTTGGCCTCTTGGTGGTTGATAACTAAACAAGTTATCCTTCCAAGATGGTCAGGTTGAAGATTTCCTCTTCCTCGTTAAAAAAAAAAAAAAAAAAAAAAAAAAGAGAGAGAGAGAGAGAGAGAGAGATAATACAGTAGATGTTTCAGTTCATATAAATATCCATTGTTATATTTTGGTGCAAAATATTCTGATATCATCATTATTTTTAGAGAAGGTTAATGCGTGCGCGTGTAATTCTTCATTTAAAATAATCGTTAGTTTAATAATTAAGTTAGATTTTGGTTGGAATAAGGTCTGTGAATATTCCTTGGGCTAAATTAGATGAAGTTTTATCTTAGGTATAAGAATGTGTTTCTTTACAGTAATACTATATATCACTTATATTATATGTATCATTTTGATTGAATTTGATGAAGAGTATTATCTTGGATTTAATTTGATACATAAACAAATGTGATTTTTCCAACCATAAAGGTATACTATATATGTCACTCAGGTGAAATTTAATCAAAAGTCCTACTTGGATTTGCTATTTCTTTCCTTAAGAAAAACCATACATTGGCGCCGTTTTTTTACCTTTTTTAAAAAGGTAATTTTCTTCGGATATAACGGATATATTTGCAGGTGTTTAATAGGCCACTTAAGTTGAATTTTATTAAAAGGATCATCTTGGATTATGAATTTTTTTTCCTTAAATTTTAAATTTAATCAATTATATTGATGGTGTGATAAATGATAAGGGTGTGACGTAGACTTGTTCATCGGTTAAATGGATACGTTGTAAGGATGAACCATCTTTGTCACCAAGGTTGGTCACCGGAAATTATATACGTTACTAGTAAAGTAAAGAATAAAATTAGTATTATTAAAAACATTTATGTAAAATTTTATTCGAGCTAATTAACAGTTGTGAATATTGATTGACAATTACAACATTTCACTGATCCACAATTCTATGTCACACAACATCTCACTATCTCATCGCGCCAGTGTAAAATCTGAGCTCGTTACTCACTGATTAATTAATTTTTCATTGGTGTTGATGATTAAATAAATGAAGTGTGACGTAGAGTTGTGCATCGGTTAAATATTTGATAACGTTGTAAGGATAAGAACCATCCTTTGTCACCAAGTACCGGCAATTATGTACGTTATACTAAAGTAAAGAATACAAATTAGTATTAAAGTTTTATTCAAACTAATATAATAAGTTGGAATATTGATTGACAATTACACGCAACATTTAACTGATCCACAATTCTATTCGACACGACATCTCGTCTATCTCATCGACAACCAGTGTAAAATCTGAGTTTGTACCCTCTGTTAATTAATTTTACACTGTTGATGCTGGTGGTTAAATAGATGAGGTGTGACACGTAGAGTTGTGCATTGGTTTGCATATTGAGAACGTTGTAAGGATAAGTTCTTTTTGTCACAAAGGTACCTGTAATTAGACATACATTACTAATAAAAAAGAAAAAAATTAGTATTATAAAAAACATTTATTTACAGTTTTATTAAGCAGATAAAACGCTGTACATATCGATTGTAAATTACAGCAACATTTACTGTTGCACACATCTTATCTGTCTCATCGACGCCAGTGTAAAATGAATCAGAGAGTAACATAGCTCAGTTCAATGTTTAATATATATGTATAATAATAAAATAACAATACGACGAATATTTACCATATAAATTTCATATATTACACAGATTTGCAATCGAAATTTGTATTATAACCTCAATCCTGCATGTCCTGCACGTCACTTACATTAGAACGAGTCCACTGGCTAACCCACGTGACCCAATAAGAATACACGCAGGAGCACGCCGGAGAGAGAGAAGGAAATAAATCTTAAGGTCCTCACACAGGAACTGACATTACCATATGAGTAAGGTTTCGATCACTCACGTACTTGATTCAGCCGGTTACGGTTACGGTCGCCCAATTCTGCAACGCGTCGAAACCTTAATGTTAGTGGATAGTGTCAATTCATGTGTGAGGGCCTTTAACGGTACGTCGTCCGTCGCTTTTCAATGTCGCTTTTCTACGTCCCACAGTGGGAGAAAACGAGACGTTAGGCGACAAAATCTGTACCTACGTCAATTTTCAATGGGAAATAATGAAACTTGGTACCTACAAGCTTTTTGGTCGCTAAAAAAAAAATCGGAATCCACTGCTAAAAATAAAAATTTGATATAGCAAATCCACTATGACCAAACAAGTGCTACTGAAATGATTTCGGGTACATTATATCGACTAAAACAAAAACTCACACTAGTACGACGTAGCATATGACTCTGAACAGCGTTCATAGACACTACCGATAAAACTCAAATGTTCTTATATGAATTCTTATGTTGATATATTTTAAATTAGCAACATTCCCAACATTAATACTAAAAATAATAATTAGGCTCTTGTAATCAATTAAAACAAGAGGATAATAAGAGTCAGCACAATTAAGATATTTGTGTGCAAATTAATTTTGTTTTTTGTTAAATACGTTTAAACGAATTGCACGCGAACGCAATTTAATACATTAATTGATTAATATAATGCGCAGACGTTTCGACTGCCGATCAGTGGTGCAAGTTTCGGCCGCCAGCATCGACGGTGGGGGCGGGCCACCTCGGTGTCGCAGTTTCGTTGCCTCGAGTCTCGGTCTCGGGCCGGCTCGGCCGCGTCCGCCGCTACTTGGCTATTAGATTGCTTTTTTTCTCTCAAGGCTGCCATGAGAACGAGCGTTTAGCGCGGTGACGCTTGATGAGAGGCCCCGCTCATTCACCGCCCATTACGCAAAAAAAAGGTCACGATTCACGACGTGTGATAAACACGATTTCGATAAAACTTATTATGGATAGGATAGGTTATCACGAAGGGTAATGTGAGCATGATAAGCAGAAAATCGTATTAAAATTAGAGTGTGTATCAATCATAAGAAGAAGACGTCAATGCGCTGAACGCTCGTCTTCGTGGCAGCCTTGAGAAAAAAGGACGGATGTCTCTCTCCTTCTAAGAGCCGAGTAGCGGCGGACGCGGCTAATGCTATAAGCATTCGCACAAACTTTTATATATACAATTACTCTCTAAATTTTTTTTCGAGTGAAATCTCACTCGAAATATAGAGTGAACACGCCGAGTCACTTGAATTTGAGTTACTTTACTTCTCACTCTTAAGACTGAATTCTTCATTCTTTATCAAGAAGTGCACATTTTCAGTTTTTATTTTGGAGAGAATGTCTTCTTCTGAATGAATATAATTAATTAAAGAGTCACTTTACTGCGTCGCCGCACGCTTGCTCGCCAGTTACTGCGCGGCCGAGACCCCGATAGACGGCTTAACTCTCGGTTCCCTCGGGAGTAAAAATGCAGTTACATAAATATCATAAGAATAGTATATATTATAATATATACTACCCGCAGCACGCGCGGATTAGGTGCAAGCAAAAATTAATTTCCTTCTCTATAAGAGAGTTAACCTACCTATCGGTAGTGGCGCGCATTCATTGGCAGACGACCGCGAGGTGCCTCATGTAGCGAGGATCGTCACATAATGTTTTTACAGGATAAAGACGCGGCTAGGCAGGCTAGGTTATATATGATTACGGGTTCACACCGTTTTAATTGAGTGAGAAATTTTACCCCCCAAAAGTCGAGTACGTATAGTTATAATATAATTTTATATAAGTTTGAATACTGATCGTAACACATAAAATTAGTAGAATATAATATAGATATAGTTTATTATGATTTACATTATACATAAATATATATATAAATATACATATAGGATACAACACGGAGAAAAAATTTCTTAAATACATTTAAGAACTCGGTTTCTTATTACAAAGAATGATTTATTCACTTTTAATGATACTATTGATGTCATGAACATCATACTTAAGGAACAAAATCAAAATGTACGAAATGATTTACTTAAAAGAATAAAATATTTATTTGCTAGCAGCATTGTTTAGTTGCTGTAAAAAAATATTTGTTTGCATCAAAGAATTCTATTTCAAGAAAATTGCATTTTCTGTGATTGAAAGAATTTTTTCTCAGTGGAGATATATTATATATATAATCTTATATATATCATATATCTACACTGAGAAAAAAAATTTCTTCAAGCAAAGAAAGAGCATTTTTTGAAAGAATTCTGATGCAAACAAAGATTTTTTACAGCAACTATAACTCAATGTATGCGGCAAATAAAATAGTTTTATCTTTTACGTAAATCATTTGTACATTTTTGATTTTAGTGCCCTAAGTAATGATTGTCATGACAGTCAATAGGTAAACATTATTAACAAATAAATCATTTCTCTTTGAAATAAGAAAACCGAGTTTCTTAGAATTTATTTAAAGACATTTTTTTCTCCGCTGATGTTATCCGTATATGTATATTTTATATATTTTATTTATGCTATTAA
The DNA here is from genome assembly GCF_013373865.1 of Monomorium pharaonis. Lineage (NCBI taxonomy): Eukaryota > Metazoa > Arthropoda > Insecta > Hymenoptera > Formicidae > Monomorium > Monomorium pharaonis. The sequence continues at coordinate 47,185 of NW_023415402.1, read as the reverse complement.
GTACATTCATAAACGTGATATCTCTTATATAAATTATACATAATTTTATGTGTACATCAGTATTCAAACTTATGTATAACAATTATATATAAGACTAACGTTACTCGACTTTGGTGGTTTAGGTATAACATTTCTCACTCAATTAAAACGAGTGTGGGGGGAACCCGTAATCATATATAACCTAGCCTAGCCTACCGCCGTCTTAATCCTGTAAAACATTATGTGACGACTTCCGCTACATGATGTGCACCCTCGCGCTCGACTGCCCAAATGAATGCGCGCCAACTCCCGCTAGGTAGGTTACCTCTCTTATTAGAGAAGGATTATTAAATTTTTGCTGTTGAACCTAATCGCCGCCGTGTGCGGGTAGTATATATATATATTTACTGATTTTTATGATATTTCAGTAACTATGCATTTTTACTCCCGAGAGAACCGAGGAGTGAAGCCGTCTATCGGGTCTCGGCCGTCGCAGTAACTGGCGAGAGCACAGCGTCGGCGACCGCAGTAAACGTGACTTCTTTATTAATATATTCATTCCAAGAAGCATTCTCTCAAATCAAAACTGAAAATGTGCATCTTGTTACTAAAGAATGAATGGGAATTCAGTCTATAAAGATGAGAAGTAACTCAAAATTCAAGTTGGACTCGGCGGTCACTACTATATTCGGAGTGGATTTTCACTCCGAAAAAAATTTAAGAGCAGTAATTGTATTATAAATATAAGTTGTGTCCGAATGCTTATAGCATTAGCCGCTCCGCCGCTACTCGGCTATTCGAAGGAGAGAGACATGCCGCCTTTTTCTCCAGGCGCACGAGACGAGCGTTCAGGCATTGACGTCTTCTTCTTTAGATTGATACGACACTCATAATTTTTAATTACGATTTTTTGCTTATCATGCTCACATTATCCTTACTGATACCTCCCTATCCATATAATCGTTTTATCGAAATCGTTTATCATCACGTGCGTGGAATGTGACCTTTTTTTTGGTAATGGGGTGAAGACGGGGTCCTCTCATCCAGCGTCAACGCGCGAAAAACGCTCGTCTTCATGCAAGCCTTGAGATAAAAGCAATCTAATAGGCCAGTAGCGCGGCGACGGCGGCCGGCCCAGGACCCGAACTCGGAGGCACGAACGCGCACACCGAGTCCCGCCCCCACCGTGATGCTTTGGGGCGGGCCGAAACTGCCACCACTGATCAGCCTTCGAAACGGTCTGCGCATATATAATCAATTAATGTATTTAAGTGCGTCGCGTTGAAATTGTTTAACGTATTAACCAATAGACAAAAATTAATTTGCACAAACATATCTACATTGTGCTGACCTCTTATTATCCTTTGTTTTATTGATACAAGAAGCCTCAATTTTATTTTTAGTATAATGTTGGACATGTTGTCTAATTTAAAATATATCAACAATAAGAAATTACATATAAAAAGACATTTAGCAGTCTTATCGGTAGAGTTAGTCTCTAACGCTGTTCGAGTCATATCTACGTCGTATAGTGTGAGTTTTATTTTTAGATCGATAAATGTTACACCCGCAGAAATCATTTCAGTAGCACTTTTGTTTGGTCATAGGGAATTGCTATATCAAATTTTTAATTGTCTTAGCAGTGGATTCAGATTTAGCGACAAAAAGCTTGTAGGATACCAAGTTTTCAATTATTTCCATGAAAATTGATCGTAGTTCGTACTGCGTATTTTTTGTCGCTAACGTCTCGTTTTCTCCCCACTGTGGCGGACGTAGAAAAGCGACATTGAAAAGGACGGACCGCGTAAAGGCCTCCAACATGAATTGACATATCGCATAAATAAGGCTTTCGACGCGTTTGCAGAATTGGGCGCACGTACCGTAACGGCCTGAATCAAGGTACGTGAGTGTCGAAACCTTACTTCATATGGTAATGGGTCAGTTTGGTGGGCACTGTAAGATGTTATTTCCTTCTCTCTCGCTGCTCCTCGTATCAGGGGGGTTTGCCATAGCGTTGGGATTCTTTGGATTGGTTGTAGGATGGGGTTTTGGAGTTGATCTCGTTCTAATGTTAAGGACCCGTGCGAGGACATGCAGGATGCAGGTTATATAGACAAATTTCGATTGCAAATATGTGTAATATTAGGCAATTATTGGTAAAGTTCTCGTATCTCTTTTTTTGTATTATACCATTATAGTTACACATTTATGGCTATGTTCCTCTCTGCTTCAATTTTAACTGGCGTCGATGAGACAGATAAGAGTGTGTGTGTGAACCAGTTAATGTTGCTGTCATTTACAATCGATTGTACGCTTTTAATCTGCTTTAATAAAACTGTAAGTAAATGTTTTTATAATACTAATTTTTATTCTTTGCTTTATTAGTAAGTATGTATAATTAAGGTACCTTGTGACAAAAGAACTTATCCTTACAACGTTCTCAATATTGCAAACCAATGCACAACTCTACTGTCACACCTCATCTATTGAACCCACCAGCATCAACAGTGTAAAAATAAATCAGAGGGTAAACAAACTCAGATTACACTGTGTCGATGAGATAGACGAGATGTCGTGCGATATAGAATTGTGGCAGCTAGTTAAATGTTTGCTGTAATGTCAATCAATATTCACAAAGTTATTAATTATCCTTGAATAAAAGTTACTACAATTTGGTATTCTTTACTTTAGTAGTAACGTACATAATTGCCGGTTACCTGGGACAAAGGATGGTTCGTATCCTTACAACGTTATCAATATTTAACCGATGCACAACCCTACGTCACACTTCATTTAGTTAATCATCAACACCATGAAAAATTAATGTAATCAGGTGAGTGAAACGCAGCTTCGATTACACTGGGCGTCGTTGAGATAGATGAGATGTTTGTGTGACATAGAATTGTGGATCAGGATATTCTGAAGAATCATATTCACATGTAATTGCTCTAATCATAATTTGATACTAATTTTTATTCCTGTTAATTTACTATAACGATATATTTCCGGTGACAAACCTTGGTGACAAAGGATGGTTCTTATCCTTACAACGTTATCAATATTAAACCGATGATAAGCCACCGTACACCTTATCTATTAAGCATCACCATCACTGATAATATTGTTAAATTTACAATCTTAAGGAAAAACAATTACATCAATCCAAGACTGATCCTTTTAATAAATTCAACTTAAGTGGCCTCTACACACTGCAAATATATTCCGTTTATATCGGGAAGAAATTACCTTTTAAAAAAGGTAAAAAAAGGCGCCCTAAATGGTAATGGTTTTTCTTTTTAAGGAAAGGAATAGCAACTCCAAGGTAGGACTTTTGATTAAATTTTCACCTGAGTGACATATATCAGTATACCTTTATGGTGGAAAAAAATACATTTGTTTTATGTATCAAATAAATCCAAGGATCATACTCTCTCATCAAATTCAATCAAACATCGATACATATATATAGTGATATATAGTATGACTGTAAAGGAAAACACATCTTACACCTAAGATAAAACTGTCATCTAATTTCAGCCCAAAGGAATATCACAGACCTTCTTCATCCACCAAAATCTAACTTTATTCATTAAAACTAAAACGATATTTTTAATGAAGAATGTACACGCGCACAGCATTAACCGTATCTCACAAAATAATGATATCAGAATTGTGCACCAAATATAACAATTGGTAATATTATATAGGACTGAAACATCTTTATATCTCGTCATTCCTATTCCTCTCTCTCTCTTCTTTTTTTTTTTTTTTTTTTTTAACGAGGAAGAGGAAATCTTCAACCTGACCCCATCTTGAAGGATAACTTTTAGTTATCAACCACCAAGAGGCAAAGAACCGGGTGCCGTACACCCGGATCGTGTGGGGATTATGGGGGCACATCGCTGGAGATACTGCCCCCATAGCCTCCCACTAAAAAACTCTTCCTATTATTGTTCTATCTATTCAGCCTGATGATTAAGATAATATCTCCCGAAACTTCCGGAGTAGTAGCGAGCACAATATTTAGCCAGTATATAGTCATTGTGCATTACTGTTAATGTATTTGCTAGTAGGGACATCTCGGTTTCGACCTGCCGATCGGACTCGGAATCATGATACTTTAAGCGCAGTGGACCAGGTCGGACTTTACTTGGCGTTCTTCGCGGTTTGCTCAAGGTTATCGAGTTAGTAATAGTAAAAAAATTAAAAATTGGACAATAAATTTAACAAAGGTAAAGCGTTAACTTAGAGTAATAGTTAATTTTCAAATATTTAATTTTTAACTGTGAACAAGTTTGTTTTGAAACAATTTAACTTCATTATCAACTTGATTAAACTTGAACTTCATTAATTAAAAAAATATATCAACTTAACAAACCCATACCTGGAGTTTGCGTAAGTATTGAACTTCTTTTTTAATAATTCCGGAGGAAATTTCTTGCTCCCCTAGACTTTATAAAGTTCCTGTTTTTAACTCCGGATGCGATAGGCTAACACACTCGGCCTCTTTGCGTCCGTCGCCATAGAGTAGCGGAGTTCAGATCGGGTTGGTAGGCGTCTGCTCGCCCAGAGGGAGCCACGCTTGCCAGTAAGTTATCCAGATGAGCCATGCCATTCTTTTGGCTCTGTCGATGACGACGTTTGTCGTTGTTTCTTCAGGTGACACGAACGAGCATCCGTGAATTCGCCATTGCAAAATCAACTCCTAGAACACAGCCAAGGTGAGAAACATTCTCACGAGATACCTTTCTTCGCTGTAGGCTGCGGCATCGATCTATCCGTCTCTCTCGCTCTCTTCGTCGAGTCGTGCGGTAACAGCATATGATCTCATAAGGTAATGGTCTCGCGTCTGGAATCTAATGTTCTAGCGGTAACGTGTCACTTTGTCCATCGCCTAGAGCGCGAATCGGGTAGGCTATGCGTCTCTACGAAGAGAAACGAGAAGATATCTAAGGGTCTCACGATCTTATATTAGGCAACGATATATAATCTCTTAGAGCATTCGCTAACTCAAGAGGCACGTCTAGCACTAAGGGTTACTGCTGCTGACATTCTGACGCGGCATATCTGGCGCAGCTCAACGAATGCAGTAAGGTCACGTCGGAATAGCGCGAACATGATGCGAAATGGCGATCTGGCGCTCATATTGAATCCTGAGATTAAAAAAAAAAAAAAAAAAAAAAAAAAAAAAAAAAGAAAAAAAAAAGTAATAATTTCAAGCAAAAAAAAAAAAAAAAAAAAAAAAAAAAATGTAAAAGAATAGAAAAAAACAAAAAGAATGATTAAAAACGATCTGCTTTCAGCTCGCCGGTCACTATGTATCCAGACAGCAGCTGGTCCAACTACGATTCGGAGAAGCCTCTCCATCATCAAAACGCAATAGAAGCGTATTATGATCGACTCACGCGGCGCTCGCTCTCTCGACTCTTGCGTACTGAATATTTAGTCGGTGATACGCCTTTCTGTCTCGCTCGCACGTCGTGCCGCGACCGGCACGCACCCCCTACTGTCGAAACGGCGCCGCCGAAGGCGTCTCACCTCTCGGTTCTTCGTCGGATCCGTGTAGAACCTGCTTTTATTAACTTGATATGATCGTCCTAGTCACTCCGATCACCTTAGTTGTCACGTACCGATCGTGCTACTTCCACTCTACCTGAGTCTCGATACGCATAGGATAATGACGAATGAGAACATGGAGTAATCCATGATACACAATGCCAGGCTAAACATAAATATATACTACTTCTCTGGTTCTCCTTAAGCCGGTATATTGCCATACATTCCATACCAAGCTGCATTTGGTGGCGGTGCGTAGCTGGGGCGTAGCACGCGTCGTCTTCGAGGTAGATGACGGCGGAGACTCGTCACGAATATGAGGTCCGCTATTATACATTTGGAGTATATGAATCGGATAGAGAGATGTAGAAGTAAGATGCGGCATATATATATATTATAGTATATATATATATATTATATATATGATATATAGTCTACACTTGTGAGCAAACAAGAAACTAATCTCTGCACATCCGAAAACAAATGCACATATTCTGTGAATAGGCGATAGTTCTTGATGCATAACGAGTTATTTTTAGCATGGTCTATACTATAACATGTCTATGGCTAAGCAATATACAATTACGGATTATGCTTTAAGTAAAAATCGTATTGCGTATCTATTTTTCGATTTATTGCTGGCTAAATTTGAGATGATTCTTATGATCCTACTAGTCCTTCATTTAGTGATGAACTGGAATAGAATCCATTACCTGCCGTGAACTAACAGCGAAAGACCTAGTGAAGGTTCGTAATGTAGTTATCTAATGAGCCGGAGGATAATTATGCTTCAGTGTCAATGTATCTCGTAGGATATGTATTATACATTTATTTATATTATTATACTCTTTAAATGTAATGACCGACATGTGAATAGCATGAGACGGTGATAGGGGTCGTATATATAATTATACAATAATTTTGATGTGTACGATCAGTAGTCAAACTTATATAAAATTAATATATAACTATACGTACTCGACTGTTGGGGGTAAAATTTCTCACTCAATTAAACGAGTGTGAACCCGTAATCATATATAACCTAGCCTAGCCTAGCCGCGTCTTAATACCTGTAAACCACTTATGTGAACGGATCTCTCGCTACAGGAGCACCCTCGCGCTCGTCTGCCATGAATGCGCGCCACTAAACCAGATAGGTAGGTTAAACTCTCTTATAGAGAAGGAAATTAATTTTTGCTTGACGAAATCCGCGCGTGCTGCAGGGGGGTAGTAGATATTTATAATATATACTATTTCTTATGATATTTATGTAAATGCATTTTACTCCCGAGAGAACCAGAAGTTAACGTCTATCGGGGTCTCGGCCGCGCAGAAACTGGCGAGACAAGCGTGCGGCGACGCAGTAAAAGTGACTCTTTAATTAATAATTCATAAATCCAAGAACGACATTCTCTCCAATAAAAACTGGAAAAATGTGCCCTTCTTGATAACGAATGCAGAAATTCAGTCTACAGCAGCGTGACGCGTCCCTCCCCTTCCCCGGTGCTACGGCGTGTCCCTCTCTCTTTCAGCGTGCGTTTCCCTCGCAACAACAATTTCGCGCGTCCTTGATCATTCCCATCTCACGTTTGTGTCCGTACGCCGGCTTCTAGCCTTCAGCCGGTCGCCGCGACTCGGCTAAGTACGAAGGCAGAGAGACATCCGTGCACTCCTTTTTTCTCCAAGGCTGCCACGAAGAACGAGCGTCAGAGCGCTTGACGTCTCTTCTTTAGATTGATACGACACTCATAATTTTTAATTACGATTTTCTTGCTTATCATGCTCACATTATCCCTTACGTGATAACCTATCCTATCCATAATAAGTTTATCGAAATCGTTTATCATCACGTCGTGAATCGTTGACCTTTTTTTTTGCGTAATGGGCGGTGAATGAGCGGGGCCTCTCATCAAAGCGTCAACGCGCTAAACGCTCGTCTTCATGGCAGCCTGGAGAAAAAGCAATCTAATAGCCAAGTCGCGGCGGACGCGGCGAGCCGGCCCGAGACCCGAGACTCGAGGCACGAACGCGACACCGAGTGCCCGCCCCCACCGTCGATGCTGGCGGCCGAAACTTGCACCACTGATCGGCAGTCGAAACGGTCTGCGCATTATATTAATCAATTAATGTATTAAATTGCGTTCGCGTTGCAATTCGTTTAAACGTATTTAACAATAAACAAAAATAATTTGCACACACATATCTTAATTGTGCTGACTCTTATTATCCTTCTTGTTTAATTGAATTACAAGAGCCTAATTATTATTTTTAGTATTAATGTTGGGAATGTTGCTAATTTAAAATATATCAACAATAAGAATTACATATAAGAACATTTAGAGTTTATCGGTAGTGTCTCTGAACGCTGTTCAGAGTCATATGCTACGTCGTACTAGTGTGAGTTTTTGATTTTTAGATCGATATAATGTACCCCGAAATCATTTCAGTAGCACTTTTGTTTGGTCATAGTGGATTTGCTATATCAAATTTTTAATTTTTAGCAGTGGATTCAGATTTAGCGACCAAAAAGCTTGTGGATACCAAGTTTCAATTATTTCCCATTGAAAATTGACGTAGTTACAGATTTTTGTCGCCTAACGTCTCGTTTTCTCCCACTGTGGGACGTAGAAAGCGACATTGAAAAGCGACGGACGACGTAAAGGCCCTCACACATGAATTGACATATCCATAACATTAGGTTTCGACGCGTTGCAGAATTGGGCGACCGTAACCGTAACCGGCTGAATCAAGTACGTGAGTGATCGAAACCTTACTCATATGGTAATGTCAGTTCATGTGTGAGGACCTTAAGATTTATTTCCTTCTCTCTCTCCGGCGTGCTCCTGCGTGTATTCTTATTGGTCACGTGGGTTAGCCAGTGACTCGTTCTAATTGTAAGTGACGTGCAGGACATGCAGGATGAGTTATAATACAAATTTCGATTGCAAATATGTGTAATATATGAAATTTATATGGTAATATTCTCGTATTGTTATTTTATTATTATACATATATATTAAACATTTAACTGAGCTATGTTACTCTCTGATTCAATTTTACACTGGCGTCGATGAGACAGATAAGATGTGTGCAACAGTTAAATGTTGCTGTAATTTACAATCGATATGTACAGCTTTTAATCTGCTTTAATAAAACTGTAATAAATGTTTTTTATAATACTAATTTTATTCTTTGCTTTATTAGTAATGTATGTATAATTACAGGTACCTTGGTGACAAAAGAACTTATCCTTACAACGTTCTCAATATTGCAAACCAATGCACAACTTACGTGTCCACACCTCATCTATTTAACCACCAGCATCAACAGTGTAAAATTAATTAAACAGAGGGTAACATAACTCAGATTTTACACTGGTGTCGATGAGATAGACGAGATGTCGTGCGATATAGAATTGTGGATCAGTTAAATGTTGCTGTAATTGTCAATCAATATTCACAACTTATTAATTAGTTTGAATAAACTTTAAATACTAATTTGTATTCTTTACTTTAGTAGTAACGTACATAATTGCCGGTACCTTGGTGACAAAGGATGGTTCTTATCCTTACAACGTTATCAATATTTAACCGATGCACAACTCTACGTCACACTTCATTTATTTAATCATCAACACCAATGAAAAATTAATTAATCAGTGAGTAACGAGCTCAGATTTTACACTGGCGTCGATGAGATAGATGAGATGTTGTGTGACATAGAATTGTGGATCAGTGAAATGTTGCTGTAATTGTCAATCAATATTCACAACTGTTAATTAGCTCGAATAAAATTTTCAATAAATTTTTAATAATACTAATTTTTATTCTTTACTTACTAGTAACGTATATAATTTCCGGTGACAAACCTTGGTGACAAAAGATGGTTCTTATCCTTACAACGTTATCAATATTTAACCGATGAACAAGTCTACGTCACACCTTATCTATTTAATCATCACCATCAATATATAATTGATTAAATTTAAATTTAAGGAAAAAAATTACATCAATCCAAGATGATCCTTTTAATAAAATTCAACTTAGTGGCCTATAAACACTGCAAAATATATCCGTTATATCCGAAGAAAATTACCTTTTAAAAAAGGTAAAAAAAGGCGCCAAATGTATGGTTTTTCTTTAAGGAAAGAAATAGCAAATCCAAGGTAGGACTTTTGATTAAATTTCACCTGAGTGACATATATAGTATACCTTTATGGTTGGAAAAAAAATCACATTTGTTTATGTATCAAATAAATCCAAGATAATACTCTTCATCAAATTCAATCAAAATGATACATATAATATAAGTGATATATAGTATACTGTAAAGAAACACATCTTATACCTAAGATAAAACTTCATCTAATTTAGCCCAAGTAATATCACAGACCTTCTTATTCCAACCAAATCTAACTTTAATTATTAAACTAACGATTATTTTAAATGAAGAAATTACACGCGCACGCATTAACCTTCTCTACAAAAATAATGATATCAGAATATTTGCACCAAATATAACAATGGATATTTATATGAACTGAAACATCTACTGTATTATTCTCTCTCCTCTCTCTCTCTCTCTCTCTCTTTTTTTTTTTTTTTTTTTTTTTTAACGAGGGAAGAGGAAAATCTTCAACCTGACCATCTTGGAAGGATAACTTTGTAGTTATCAACCACCAAGAGGCCAAAGACATCCGGGTGCCCGTACACCCGGATAGTGTGGGATTCTATGGGGCACATCGCGGGAGATACTGCCCCATAGCCTACCCACTAAAAACCTCTTCCTATATTCTGTTCTATCTATTCAGCCCTGATGTTAAAGATAATATCTCCCGAAATTTCCGGTAGTAGTAGCGATGCCCAATATTTAGCCAGTATTAGTCATTATACTGTTAATGTATTTTGCTAGTAGGGACATCTCGGTTTCGACCTGACGATCGGACTCGGAATTCATAGATACTTTAAGCTGCAGTGGACCGGTCGACTTTACTTGGTCGTTCTTCGAGGTTTGCCAAGGTTATCGAGTAGTAACTAGTAAAAAAATTAAAAATTGACAATAAATTTAAAAAGTTAATAGCTGTTAACTTATAGTAATATAGTTAATTTTAAATATTTTAATTTTTTAACTGTGACAAGTTATTTTGAAAAATTTAACTTAATATCAACTTGATTAACTTGAACTTAATTAATTAAAAAAATATATCAACTTACCCAAGCCTGAGGTTTGCGTATTATTGAACTTCTTTTTTAATAAATCCCGGAGAAATTTCTTGCTCGCCTTAGGACTTATAAAGTTCATGTTGTTTAACTCCGGAGCGATAAACACACTCGGCTCTCTTTGCGTCCGTCGCATAAGAGTAGCGGAGTTCAGATCGGGTTGGTAGGCGTTCTGCTCGCCCAGCGGGAGCCACGCTTGCCAGTAGTTATTCAGAGAGCCAATGCCATTCTTTTTGGCTGTCGATGACGACGTTGTCGTTGTTTCTTCAGGTACACGAACGGGCATCAATTCGCCATTGCAAATCAATCCGAGAAACAGCAAGGTGGATAACATTCTCCACTGAGATACCATTCTTCGCTGTAGGCTCAGCATCATTTTTGTTCTCGTGCTTCTTTTCGTCGAGTTCGGAAAAGATATCTCAAGATGCTCGCGTCTGAATCTTATTCGCCACGTGTCACTTGTCCACGCGCGTCGTGAGCTATGCGTCTCTGACGAGAGAAACGAAAGCTACTAAGTCTTCACGACTTTATATACAACGTATATAATCTCTAACGCTAACTCAAACGCAGCACTAAAAACTTCTGCTGACTTCTGACGCAGCCAAACGCTCCAGCTTCAACGAATGCAGTAGCAGCGGTGGCGACTGTGAAAAGCGACGCGCTTATATACCATACCGAGCTGGCTACCCCGATCCACCATCAGCCAATCAGAAAGATTACCCGCTCTCTCGACTTTGCGAGAATACTATATGCGTCGCCGCGCGCTTGCTCGCCAGTTACTGCGCGGCGCCGCCGACAGGCGGCTCACCTCTCGGTTCTCTCGGGAGTAAAATGCAATTATATAAAGACTACCACCCGCAGCACGATTAAGTAATAAGAAAAAATATAACTTTCTTCTCTTTAAGGGAGTTAACCTACATATAGCGCGGTCGTGCCGAGCGCGAGGGTGCTTCATGTAGAAACGGATCGTCACATAATGCTATTACAGAATTGAGAGAGAGAGAGAAGAGAGATATATAATATATATATATATATATATATATATATATATCTACACTGAGAAAAAAAATTCTTTCAATCAAGAAAATGCATTTTCTTGAAATAGAATTCTTTGATGCAAACAAATATTTTTTTACAGCAACTAAACAATGTATGCTAGCAAATAAATATTTTATTCTTTTAAGTAAATCATTTCGTACATTTTTGATTTTGTTCCTCTAAGTAATGATTTCATGACATCAATAGTATCATTATTAAACTGAAATAAATCATTTCTTTGTAATAAGAAAACCGAGTTTCTTAAATGTATTTAAAGAAATTTTTTTCTCAGTGTATGTATCCGTATATGTATATTTATATATATATTTATGTATAATGTAAATCATAAACGTATATCTATATATAATTATACATAATTTTATGTGTACGATCAGTATTCAAACTTATATAAAATTATATATAACTATACGTACTCGACTTTTGGGGGTAAAATTTCTCACTCAATTAAAACGAGTGTGAACCCGTAATCATATATAACCTAGCCTAGCCTAGCCGCGTCTTAATCCTGTAAAAACATTATGTGACGATCCTTCGCTACATGAGGCACCCTCGCGCTCGTCTGCCAATGAATGCGCGCCACTACCGATAGGTAGGTTAACTCTCTTATAGAGAAGGAAATTAATTTTTGCTTGACCTAATCCGCGCGTGCTGCGGGTAGTATATATTATAATATATACTATTTCTTATGATATTTATGTAACTGCATTTTACTCCCGAGAGAACCGAGAGTTAAGCCGTCTATCGGGTCTCGGCCGCGCAGTAACTGGCGAGCAAGCGTGCGGCGACGCAGTAAAGTGACTCTTTAATTAATATATTCATTCCAAGAAGACATTCTCTCCAAAATAAAAACTGAAAATGTGCACTTCTTGATAAAGAATGAAGAAATTCAGTCTATAAGAGTGAGAAGTAACTCAAATTCAAGTGACTCGGCGTGTCACTCTATATTTCGAGTGAGATTTTCACTCGAAAAAAATTTAGAGAGTAATTGTATTATAATATAAGTTTGTGTACGAATGCTTATAGCATTAGCCGCGTCCGCCGCTACTCGGCTATTAGAAGGAGAGAGACATCCGTCCTTTTTCTCCAAGGCTGCCACGAAGACGAGCGTTCAGCGCATTGACGTCTTCTTCTTTAGATTGATACGACACTCATAATTTTTAATTACGATTTTCTTGCTTATCATGCTCACATTATCCCTTACGTGATAACCTATCCTATCCATAATAAGTTTTATCGAAATCGTTTATCATCACGTCGTGAATCGTGACCTTTTTTTTTGCGTAATGGGCGGTGAATGAGCGGGGCCTCTCATCAAGCGTCAACGCGCTAAACGCTCGTCTTCATGGCAGCCTTGGAGAAAAAGCAATCTAATAGCCAAGTAGCGGCGGACGCGGCCGAGCCGGCCCGAGACCCGAGACTCGAGGCACGAACGCGACACCGAGTGCCCGCCCCCACCGTCGATGCTGGCGGCCGAAAACTTGCACCACTGATCGGCAGTCGAAACGTCTGCGCATTATATTAATCAATTAATGTATTAAATTGCGTTCGCGTTGCAATTCGTTTAAACGTATTTAACAATAAACAAAATTAATTTGCACACACATATCTTAATTGTGCTGACTCTTATTATCCTTCTTGTTTTAATTGAATTACAAGAGCCTAATTATTATTTTTAGTATTAATGTTGGGAATGTTGCTAATTTAAAATATATCAACAATAAGAATTACATATAAGAACATTTAGAGTTTATCGGTAGTGTCTCTGAACGCTGTTCAGAGTCATATGCTACGTCGTACTAGTGTGAGTTTTTGATTTTTAGATCGATATAATGTACCCCGAAATCATTTCAGTAGCACTTTTGTTTGGTCATAGTGGATTTGCTATATCAAATTTTTAATTTTTAGCAGTGGATTCAGATTTAGCGACCAAAAAGCTTGTAGGATACCAAGTTTCAATTATTTCCCATTGAAAATTGACGTAGTTACAGATTTTTGTCGCCTAACGTCTCGTTTTCTCCCACTGTGGGACGTAGAAAAGCGACATTGAAAAGCGACGGACGACGTAAAGGCCCTCACACATGAATTGACATATCCATAACATTAAGGTTTCGACGCGTTGCAGAATTGGGCGACCGTAACCGTAACCGGCTGAATCAAGTACGTGAGTGATCGAAACCTTACTCATATGGTAATGTCAGTTCATGTGTGAGGACCTTAAGATTTATTTCCTTCTCTCTCTCCGGCGTGCTCCTGCGTGTATTCTTATTGGGTCACGTGGGTTAGCCAGTGACTCGTTCTAATTGTAAGTGACGTGCAGGACATGCAGGATGAGGTTATAATACAAATTTCGATTGCAAATATGTGTAATATATGAAATTTATATGGTAAATATTCTCGTATTGTTATTTTATTATTATACATATATATTAAACATTTAACTGAGCTATGTTACTCTCTGATTCAATTTTACACTGGCGTCGATGAGACAGATAAGATGTGTGCAACAGTTAAATGTTGCTGTAATTTACAATCGATATGTACAGCTTTTAATCTGCTTTAATAAAACTGTAAATAAATGTTTTTTATAATACTAATTTTTATTCTTTGCTTTATTAGTAATGTATGTATAATTACAGGTACCTTGGTGACAAAAGAACTTATCCTTACAACGTTCTCAATATTGCAAACCAATGCACAACTCTACGTGTCACACCTCATCTATTTAACCACCAGCATCAACAGTGTAAAATTAATTAAACAGAGGGTAACATAACTCAGATTTTACACTGGTGTCGATGAGATAGACGAGATGTCGTGCGATATAGAATTGTGGATCAGTTAAATGTTGCTGTAATTGTCAATCAATATTCACAACTTATTAATTAGTTTGAATAAAACTTTAAATACTAATTTGTATTCTTTACTTTAGTAGTAACGTACATAATTGCCGGTACCTTGGTGACAAAGGATGGTTCTTATCCTTACAACGTTATCAATATTTAACCGATGCACAACTCTACGTCACACTTCATTTATTTAATCATCAACACCAATGAAAAATTAATTAATCAGTGAGTAACGAGCTCAGATTTTACACTGGCGTCGATGAGATAGATGAGATGTTGTGTGACATAGAATTGTGGATCAGTGAAATGTTGCTGTAATTGTCAATCAATATTCACAACTGTTAATTAGCTCGAATAAAATTTTCAATAAATGTTTTTAATAATACTAATTTTTATTCTTTACTTTACTAGTAACGTATATAATTTCCGGTGACAAACCTTGGTGACAAAAGATGGTTCTTATCCTTACAACGTTATCAATATTTAACCGATGAACAAGTCTACGTCACACCTTATCTATTTAATCATCACCATCAATATATAATTGATTAAATTTAAATTTAAGGAAAAAAATTACATCAATCCAAGATGATCCTTTTAATAAAATTCAACTTAAGTGGCCTATAAACACTGCAAAATATATCCGTTATATCCGAAGAAAATTACCTTTTTAAAAAAGGTAAAAAAAGGCGCCAAATGTATGGTTTTTCTTTAAGGAAAGAAATAGCAAATCCAAGGTAGGACTTTTGATTAAATTTCACCTGAGTGACATATATAGTATACCTTTATGGTTGGAAAAAATCACATTTGTTTATGTATCAAATAAATCCAAGATAATACTCTTCATCAAATTCAATCAAAATGATACATATAATATAAGTGATATATAGTATACTGTAAAGAAACACATCTTATACCTAAGATAAAACTTCATCTAATTTAGCCCAAGTAATATCACAGACCTTCTTATTCCAACCAAAATCTAACTTTAATTATTAAACTAACGATTATTTTAAATGAAGAATTACACGCGCACGCATTAACCTTCTCTACAAAAATAATGATATCAGAATATTTTGCACCAAATATAACAATGGATATTTATATGAACTGAAACATCTACTGTATTATTCTCTCTCTCTCTCTCTCTCTCTCTCTTTTTTTTTTTTTTTTTTTTTTTTTTTTTTTTTAACGAGGAAGAGGAAAATCTTCAACCTGACCATCTTGGAAGGATAACTTTGTAGTTATCAACCACCAAGAGGCCAAAGACATCCGGGTGCCCGTACACCCGGATAGTGTGGGATTCTATGGGGGCACATCGCGGGAGATACTGCCCCCATAGCCTACCCACTAAAAACCTCTTCCTATATTCTGTTCTATCTATTCAGCCCTGATGTTAAAGATAATATCTCCCGAAATTTCCGGTAGTAGTAGCGATGCCCAATATTTAGCCAGTATTAGTCATTATACTGTTAATGTATTTTGCTAGTAGGGACATCTCGGTTTCGACCTGACGATCGGACTCGGAATTCATAGATACTTTAAGCTGCAGTGGACCGGTCGACTTTACTTGGTCGTTCTTCGAGGTTTGCCAAGGTTATCGAGTAGTAACTAGTAAAAAAATTAAAAATTGACAATAAATTTAAAAAGTTAATAGCTGTTAACTTATAGTAATATAGTTAATTTTAAATATTTTAATTTTTTAACTGTGACAAGTTATTTTGAAAAATTTAACTTAATATCAACTTGATTAACTTGAACTTAATTAATTAAAAAAATATATCAACTTACCCAAGCCTGAGGTTTGCGTATTATTGAACTTCTTTTTTAATAAATCCCGGAGAAATTTCTTGCTCGCCTTAGGACTTATAAAGTTCATGTTGTTTAACTCCGGAGCGATAAACACACTCGGCTCTCTTTGCGTCCGTCGCATAAGAGTAGCGGAGTTCAGATCGGGTTGGTAGGCGTTCTGCTCGCCCAGCGGGAGCCACGCTTGCCAGTAGTTATTCAGAGAGCCAATGCCATTCTTTTTGGCTGTCGATGACGACGTTGTCGTTGTTTCTTCAGGTACACGAACGGGCATCAATTCGCCATTGCAAATCAATCCGAGAAACAGCAAGGTGGATAACATTCTCCACTGAGATACCATTCTTCGCTGTAGGCTCAGCATCATTTTTGTTCTCGTGCTTCTTTTCGTCGAGTTCGGAAAAGATATCTCAAGATGCTCGCGTCTGAATCTTATTCGCCACGTGTCACTTGTCCACGCGCGTCGTGAGCTATGCGTCTCTGACGAGAGAAACGAAAGCTACTAAGTCTTCACGACTTTATATACAACGTATATAATCTCTAACGCTAACTCAAACGCAGCACTAAAAACTTCTGCTGACTTCTGACGCAGCCAAACGCTCCAGCTTCAACGAATGCAGTAGCAGCGGTGGCGACTGTGAAAAGCGACGCGCTTATATACCATACCGAGCTGGCTACCCCGATCCACCATCAGCCAATCAGAAAGATTACCCGCTCTCTCGACTTTGCGAGAATACTATATGCGTCGCCGCGCGCTTGCTCGCCAGTTACTGCGCGGCGCCGCCGACAGGCGGCTCACCTCTCGGTTCTCTCGGGAGTAAAATGCAATTATATAAAGACTACCACCCGCAGCACGATTAAGTAATAAGAAAAAATATAACTTTCTTCTCTTTAAGGGAGTTAACCTACATATAGCGCGGTCGTGCCGAGCGCGAGGGTGCTTCATGTAGAAACGGATCGTCACATAATGCTATTACAGAATTGAGAGAGAGAGAGAAGAGAGATATATAATATATATATATATATATATATCTACACTGAGAAAAAAAATTCTTTCAATCAAGAAAATGCATTTTCTTGAAATAGAATTCTTTGATGCAAACAAATATTTTTTTACAGCAACTAAACAATGTATGCTAGCAAATAAATATTTTATTCTTTTAAGTAAATCATTTCGTACATTTTTGATTTTGTTCCTCTAAGTAATGATTTCATGACATCAATAGTATCATTATTAAACTGAAATAAATCATTTCTTTGTAATAAGAAAACCGAGTTTCTTAAATGTATTTAAAGAAATTTTTTTCTCAGTGTATGTATCCGTATATGTATATTTATATATATATTTATGTATAATGTAAATCATAAACGTATATCTATATATAATTATACATAATTTTATGTGTACGATCAGTATTCAAACTTATATAAAATTATATATAACTATACGTACTCGACTTTTGGGGGTAAAATTTCTCACTCAATTAAAACGAGTGTGAACCCGTAATCATATATAACCTAGCCTAGCCTAGCCGCGTCTTAATCCTGTAAAAACATTATGTGACGATCCTTCGCTACATGAGGCACCCTCGCGCTCGTCTGCCAATGAATGCGCGCCACTACCGATAGGTAGGTTAACTCTCTTATAGAGAAGGAAATTAATTTTTGCTTGACCTAATCCGCGCGTGCTGCGGGTAGTATATATTATAATATATACTATTTCTTATGATATTTATGTAACTGCATTTTACTCCCGAGAGAACCGAGAGTTAAGCCGTCTATCGGGTCTCGGCCGCGCAGTAACTGGCGAGCAAGCGTGCGGCGACGCAGTAAAGTGACTCTTTAATTAATATATTCATTCCAAGAAGACATTCTCTCCAAAATAAAAACTGAAAATGTGCACTTCTTGATAAAGAATGAAGAAATTCAGTCTATAAGAGTGAGAAGTAACTCAAATTCAAGTGACTCGGCGTGTCACTCTATATTTCGAGTGAGATTTTCACTCGAAAAAAATTTAGAGAGTAATTGTATTATAATATAAGTTTGTGTACGAATGCTTATAGCATTAGCCGCGTCCGCCGCTACTCGGCTATTAGAAGGAGAGAGACATCCGTCCTTTTTCTCCAAGGCTGCCACGAAGACGAGCGTTCAGCGCATTGACGTCTTCTTCTTTAGATTGATACGACACTCATAATTTTTAATTACGATTTTCTTGCTTATCATGCTCACATTATCCCTTACGTGATAACCTATCCTATCCATAATAAGTTTTATCGAAATCGTTTATCATCACGTCGTGAATCGTGACCTTTTTTTTTGCGTAATGGGCGGTGAATGAGCGGGGCCTCTCATCAAGCGTCAACGCGCTAAACGCTCGTCTTCATGGCAGCCTTGGAGAAAAAGCAATCTAATAGCCAAGTAGCGGCGGACGCGGCCGAGCCGGCCCGAGACCCGAGACTCGAGGCACGAACGCGACACCGAGTGCCCGCCCCCACCGTCGATGCTGGCGGCCGAAAACTTGCACCACTGATCGGCAGTCGAAACGTCTGCGCATTATATTAATCAATTAATGTATTAAATTGCGTTCGCGTTGCAATTCGTTTAAACGTATTTAACAATAAACAAAATTAATTTGCACACACATATCTTAATTGTGCTGACTCTTATTATCCTTCTTGTTTTAATTGAATTACAAGAGCCTAATTATTATTTTTAGTATTAATGTTGGGAATGTTGCTAATTTAAAATATATCAACAATAAGAATTACATATAAGAACATTTAGAGTTTATCGGTAGTGTCTCTGAACGCTGTTCAGAGTCATATGCTACGTCGTACTAGTGTGAGTTTTTGATTTTTAGATCGATATAATGTACCCCGAAATCATTTCAGTAGCACTTTTGTTTGGTCATAGTGGATTTGCTATATCAAATTTTTAATTTTTAGCAGTGGATTCAGATTTAGCGACCAAAAAGCTTGTAGGATACCAAGTTTCAATTATTTCCCATTGAAAATTGACGTAGTTACAGATTTTTGTCGCCTAACGTCTCGTTTTCTCCCACTGTGGGACGTAGAAAAGCGACATTGAAAAGCGACGGACGACGTAAAGGCCCTCACACATGAATTGACATATCCATAACATTAAGGTTTCGACGCGTTGCAGAATTGGGCGACCGTAACCGTAACCGGCTGAATCAAGTACGTGAGTGATCGAAACCTTACTCATATGGTAATGTCAGTTCATGTGTGAGGACCTTAAGATTTATTTCCTTCTCTCTCTCCGGCGTGCTCCTGCGTGTATTCTTATTGGGTCACGTGGGTTAGCCAGTGACTCGTTCTAATTGTAAGTGACGTGCAGGACATGCAGGATGAGGTTATAATACAAATTTCGATTGCAAATATGTGTAATATATGAAATTTATATGGTAAATATTCTCGTATTGTTATTTTATTATTATACATATATATTAAACATTTAACTGAGCTATGTTACTCTCTGATTCAATTTTACACTGGCGTCGATGAGACAGATAAGATGTGTGCAACAGTTAAATGTTGCTGTAATTTACAATCGATATGTACAGCTTTTAATCTGCTTTAATAAAACTGTAAATAAATGTTTTTTATAATACTAATTTTTATTCTTTGCTTTATTAGTAATGTATGTATAATTACAGGTACCTTGGTGACAAAAGAACTTATCCTTACAACGTTCTCAATATTGCAAACCAATGCACAACTCTACGTGTCACACCTCATCTATTTAACCACCAGCATCAACAGTGTAAAATTAATTAAACAGAGGGTAACATAACTCAGATTTTACACTGGTGTCGATGAGATAGACGAGATGTCGTGCGATATAGAATTGTGGATCAGTTAAATGTTGCTGTAATTGTCAATCAATATTCACAACTTATTAATTAGTTTGAATAAAACTTTAAATACTAATTTGTATTCTTTACTTTAGTAGTAACGTACATAATTGCCGGTACCTTGGTGACAAAGGATGGTTCTTATCCTTACAACGTTATCAATATTTAACCGATGCACAACTCTACGTCACACTTCATTTATTTAATCATCAACACCAATGAAAAATTAATTAATCAGTGAGTAACGAGCTCAGATTTTACACTGGCGTCGATGAGATAGATGAGATGTTGTGTGACATAGAATTGTGGATCAGTGAAATGTTGCTGTAATTGTCAATCAATATTCACAACTGTTAATTAGCTCGAATAAAATTTTCAATAAATGTTTTTAATAATACTAATTTTTATTCTTTACTTTACTAGTAACGTATATAATTTCCGGTGACAAACCTTGGTGACAAAAGATGGTTCTTATCCTTACAACGTTATCAATATTTAACCGATGAACAAGTCTACGTCACACCTTATCTATTTAATCATCACCATCAATATATAATTGATTAAATTTAAATTTAAGGAAAAAAATTACATCAATCCAAGATGATCCTTTTAATCAAATTCAACTTAAGTGGCCTATAAACACTGCAAAATATATCCGTTATATCCGAAGAAAATTACCTTTTTAAAAAAGGTAAAAAAAGGCGCCAAATGTATGGTTTTTCTTTAAGGAAAGAAATAGCAAATCCAAGGTAGGACTTTTGATTAAATTTCACCTGAGTGACATATATAGTATACCTTTATGGTTGGAAAAAATCACATTTGTTTATGTATCAAATAAATCCAAGATAATACTCTTCATCAAATTCAATCAAAATGATACATATAATATAAGTGATATATAGTATACTGTAAAGAAACACATCTTATACCTAAGATAAAACTTCATCTAATTTAGCCCAAGTAATATCACAGACCTTCTTATTCCAACCAAAATCTAACTTTAATTATTAAACTAACGATTATTTTAAATGAAGAATTACACGCGCACGCATTAACCTTCTCTACAAAAATAATGATATCAGAATATTTTGCACCAAATATAACAATGGATATTTATATGAACTGAAACATCTACTGTATTATTCTCTCTCTCTCTCTCTCTCTTTTTTTTTTTTTTTTTTTTTAACGAGGAAGAGGAAAATCTTCAACCTGACCATCTTGGAAGGATAACTTTGTAGTTATCAACCACCAAGAGGCCAAAGACATCCGGGTGCCCGTACACCCGGATAGTGTGGGATTCTATGGGGGCACATCGCGGGAGATACTGCCCCCATAGCCTACCCACTAAAAACCTCTTCCTATATTCTGTTCTATCTATTCAGCCCTGATGTTAAAGATAATATCTCCCGAAATTTCCGGTAGTAGTAGCGATGCCCAATATTTAGCCAGTATTAGTCATTATACTGTTAATGTATTTTGCTAGTAGGGACATCTCGGTTTCGACCTGACGATCGGACTCGGAATTCATAGATACTTTAAGCTGCAGTGGACCGGTCGACTTTACTTGGTCGTTCTTCGAGGTTTGCCAAGGTTATCGAGTAGTAACTAGTAAAAAAATTAAAAATTGACAATAAATTTAAAAAGTTAATAGCTGTTAACTTATAGTATATAGTTAATTTTAAATATTTTAATTTTTTAACTGTGACAAGTTATTTTGAAAAATTTAACTTAATATCAACTTGATTAACTTGAACTTAATTAATTAAAAAAATATATCAACTTACCCAAGCCTGAGGTTTGCGTATTATTGAACTTCTTTTTTAATAAATCCCGGAGAAATTTCTTGCTCGCCTTAGGACTTATAAAGTTCATGTTGTTTAACTCCGGAGCGATAAACACACTCGGCTCTCTTTGCGTCCGTCGCATAAGAGTAGCGGAGTTCAGATCGGGTTGGTAGGCGTTCTGCTCGCCCAGCGGGAGCCACGCTTGCCAGTAGTTATTCAGAGAGCCAATGCCATTCTTTTTGGCTGTCGATGACGACGTTGTCGTTGTTTCTTCAGGTACACGAACGGGCATCAATTCGCCATTGCAAATCAATCCGAGAAACAGCAAGGTGGATAACATTCTCCACTGAGATACCATTCTTCGCTGTAGGCTCAGCATCATTTTTGTTCTCGTGCTTCTTTTCGTCGAGTTCGGAAAAGATATCTCAAGATGCTCGCGTCTGAATCTTATTCGCCACGTGTCACTTGTCCACGCGCGTCGTGAGCTATGCGTCTCTGACGAGAGAAACGAAAGCTACTAAGTCTTCACGACTTTATATACAACGTATATAATCTCTAACGCTAACTCAAACGCAGCACTAAAAACTTCTGCTGACTTCTGACGCAGCCAAACGCTCCAGCTTCAACGAATGCAGTAGCAGCGGTGGCGACTGTGAAAAGCGACGCGCTTATATACCATACCGAGCTGGCT
The DNA here is from genome assembly GCF_013373865.1 of Monomorium pharaonis. Lineage (NCBI taxonomy): Eukaryota > Metazoa > Arthropoda > Insecta > Hymenoptera > Formicidae > Monomorium > Monomorium pharaonis. Next base: position 24,371 of record NW_023415402.1, on the reverse strand, counting down.
ACCCCGATCCACCATCAGCCAATCAGAAAGATTACCCGCTCTCTCGACTTTGCGAGAATACTATATGCGTCGCCGCGCGCTTGCTCGCCAGTTACTGCGCGGCGCCGCCGACAGGCGGCTCACCTCTCGGTTCTCTCGGGAGTAAAATGCAATTATATAAAGACTACCACCCGCAGCACGATTAAGTAATAAGAAAAAATATAACTTTCTTCTCTTTAAGGGAGTTAACCTACATATAGCGCGGTCGTGCCGAGCGCGAGGGTGCTTCATGTAGAAACGGATCGTCACATAATGCTATTACAGAATTGAGAGAGAGAGAGAAGAGAGATATATAATATATATATATATATATATATATATATATTTGGCAATTGATGATTTTGACGACATCTAGAAACTACCATATATTATTGCATACATTAGAGTACATTTACTCTGTGATTCACACATAACCAATATTTTTGAAATATAACTTGTTGGTGCGTATGTATAAGCAAATAACTATAGATCAATGATTTTGACGACATTACAAGGGTATATTTAATATATGGTTAATTACCATATATTATTGCATACATTAGAGTACATTGACTCTCTGATGCATACATGACTAATATTTTTGAAATACAACTTATTAGTGCATATGTATAAACAAATAATTACAGATTGATGATTTCAACGACATCACGAGGTTATACCTAATATATATGGTTAACTACCAGCTAGATACCATATATTATTGCATACATTAGAGTACATTTACTCTTTGATGCATACATAATCAATATTTTTGAAATATAACTTGTTGATACGTATATATAAACAAATAACTATAGATCAATGATTTTGACGACATTACAAGGGTATATTTAATATATGGTTAATTACCATATATTATTGTATACGTTAGAGTACATTGACTCTCTGATCCATACATGACTAATATTTTTGAAATACAACTTATTACATATGTATAAACAAATAATTACAGATTGATAATTACAACGACATTACAAAATTTCATACATGGATACATAATGTTGATGATTAACTGAGTAAATTAACTATCTAACATATACATATACATATACATAAACACATTTTTTTAAATATAACATATTAGTAAGTATACATAAATAATTAACTAAGAAATGATGATTTCCATGACACAATATCATTTTACAGTGACATGTGATTTGTTAGGAATTTTATTTATTTACATAATTTTAATCATATAATTAATGTAGCAAGCATACATTAAAAAAAATTTTAAACACGATATAAAATAATACAATTTACAAAAATAATAGTAATTTAAAAATTTAACTTAGTCCAATTAATTAAACCATTTTACTTAATTGTATATACCCTGGACAACTCGTAAGTAAAATGCATAACCGTGCAAAATAGCACATTGAAAGACATAGATTCAATAAAATTTTTTTCATGAATTTTCCCAAGTTAAACATTGAAATTTTTAATATTTATAGATTACTTTAATGTCGTAATAACCATGCAAACAGCACTTGTTCACAGTAGTATTGATATAATCTAATTTAGAAAGCCTCAACCCGAGAACATTGAATCATACAATATCTTACGCTTTCATACTAATTTCTTTTTAAACATGAAATATCAAGATTTGGCTAGTTAATCTGTCAGATTAGTTGCATTCATAGTATTAGAACTTGTATTGGTCTCAACAAGGAGTTAATAATGTAATGCAAGAAGTATATAACAATGCACTCTTTCACTTTGTAAAATAAGCAAAACATACATATGTTAAAAATATAACTTGAAAAAGTAAGTAAAATTAAAGAGAATTAATTACGTTACCTGTCATGAAGATCAAATTCAGCAACAGGAGTTTATGCCTGTTGACACATATTTCATATTTTGTAACTGTATTCCATCCATTACTTTCCTGATATCATTTTACATTTTGCTAATTTTACATCTTGCAAAACAAACACTTTGTGCAATAAGCATACACATACATATGTTTTAAAAATATAACTTTAATACACATAAATTTTTTGATAAAATTAAAATATAAAGGTGTTGCTTTCATAATTAAAATCGAGTAAGTTTTGAAAAGAATTAATAATTATGTTTCAGTAATAACAATTCATTCCTGTTAAAATATTCTTCATTTTTTGTAACGGCATTCCATACAGTTTTATCTACACAATTCTCTTCGCAAAATAAAGTATAGTCATAAACTAAGTTATATCAGCAACATTAAAAAATAAAATTACATAAATTTGATTAAATTTTGGAATTATACACAATATATAACATAACACTTTACACCCATTCACTGAATTACAAATATACAAGACAAATTAAAAACAAATATGATTATCTAAACATATGTTTCAAAAAAGAGTTATATTTTTTCTTCAATAAATACAAATGATTAGTCAAGCTGCAATGTTGATGATTTCGTTACATTGCACAAGATTCAGATAGCGGAGACAATAATGATAATCTCATGCTGAAATGAATCCCATGTATTGTAACTGCATGGATCCTTTTGTAATTCCTGTTGCCACTTCTTCAATATTATTTAAATTAATACAGTTGTGAATACCAATTCACCTCACTTGTGACAATCACACAATATATATTTAATAAAATGCAAATTTAATTTCAAAAACATAAAGCACAGCACTTTAATTGTTACAAATTTCGATAATTATTTAGTTTAAACACATCACCTCAAATATCTCAAGATATTAATAGTTAAAGTTGACGAATATTTAGGTTATGAAACCTGTCATACCGACGAAACGTAACATCATAAACATGCTCCGCGACCATGTGCGTACGCTCGGTGACCACATACACTCTATGATCATTGGCCTGTCCTTTGGTCTGTTCTTTCTAGTTGCACTGATGCACTGATGTAATAAGTTAGAATGAGAAAAAATATTGGCTGCGATATTTACTTCCGATATTTACTGTCAGTGCTGAAAATCTACAGTATGGATGCGTTTTTAAATTCGCAACGGATGCACTGGAGTGTTATTCTATCTTTGTTCAACTTTCCGTAAGTAACAAAGATGGAATGACATTCTGATGTATCTGGCTGCATCCGTTGCGAATTTAAGAACGCACCCTATATGTAACGTAAACTATAGATTTCAGTACTGACCTAGTTTACACCGAGCACTTAGTACGCGTATCAAATAGTAAATAACTAGTGAATGTGTTTAATCATTGGTTGATCAGCTTAAATTCACTACTTGATACGCGTACCAAGTGCTCGGTGTAAACTAGGTCACTGGCAGTGAATATCGGAACGCAGCTATACTTGTCTTACTTTAACTTATTGCACCAGAACAGGCCACTTTTTAGCTGCACTGCTGCACTCTTGCAATAAATTTAAATGAGAAAAAAATATATTTGTCTCACTTTAACTTGTTGCACCAGTGCCGCTAAAGTGAACGGGCCACATGGGTCTGTTCGCGTCACATACTCCGACATGCTCCTATTTACCCCAACGCACCTCAATACGTTGATTCCGATGACACCAGCCTATTAGAGTGCGTTGGAGTGAGTAGGAGCCACTGAAATACAAGTGGTCTGTTCTTTTTCCCTGCACTGCTGCACTGGTGCAACAAGTTAGAATGAGAAAAAATATATTTGTTTCACTTTAACTTATTGCATCAGTGTATCAGTGCAGCTAAAAAGAACAGGCCAAATATAACCGGAACGAGTGCGGCGGTAGAATCCTTTTGTTCAAGGTGATCCGAGAGAGAGAGAACGTTCTAAGAGGTATCCTTGTTCTTTTTTAACTAACGTGTTAAACAAGGATAAATGAACGACATCTGTGGCAGCCACTACATAAACGAATGCACCCAAGGATTCTGCAGTCGCACTTCCGGTTATATTATAGGGTCTGTTCGCGTCACATGCCCCAACATGCTCCTATTCACCCCAACGCACTCTAATACGTTGATTCCGATGACGCCAACCTATTAGAATGCGTTGGAGTGAGTAGGAGCATGTCGGAGCATGGCGACGCGAACAAACCATAGGGTATAGAGTGTATGTGGTCTTCTTCTTCTTATTATTCCCCAAATGGATTCCGACTCTGGTGAGAGTCACAGTGGCCTAGTTTACATCGTGCATTTGATACGCGTATCAAATAGTAAATAACTAGTGAATGTGTTTAATCATTGGCTGATCAGCTTAAATTCACTACTTGATTCAGTACCATGGTTAGGTCGAAGACCTATAGCAGGCACCTGGGGATAGTGTGTCTGCTATTTATGTAAAGTGTATGTGGTCACGAGCGTGCGCACGTGGTCGCGGAGCATGATCTCATGTCGTTACGTTTCATCTGTATGACAGGTTTCATAACCTGAATATTCGCCAACTTTAACGATTAATATCTCGAGATATTTGAGGTGATGTGTTTAAACTAAATAATTATCGAAATTTGTAGTAATTGAAGTGCCGTGCTTTATGTTTTTAAAATTATATTTGCATTTTATTAAATATATATTGTGTGATTGTCACAAGTGAGGTGAATAGGTATTCACAACTGTGTTAATTTAAATAATATTGAAGAAGTGGCAACAGGAATTACAAAAGGATCCATGCAGTTACAATACATGGGATTCATTTCAGCATGAGATTATCATTATTGTCTCCGCTATCTGAATCTTGTGCAATGTAACGAAGTCATCAACATTGCAGCTTGACTAATCATTTGTATTTATTGAAGAAAAAATATAACTTTCTTTCTTGTAACATATGTTTAGATAATCACATTTGTTTTTAATTTGTATTGTATATTTGTAATTCAGTAAATGGGTGTAAGATGCAAAGTGTTATGTTATATATTGTGTATAATTCTAAGTTTCAATCAAATTTATGTGATTTTATTTTTTAATGTTGCTGATATAACTTAGTTTATGACTATATTTTATTTTGCCAAGAGAATTGTGTGGATAAAACTATGCAGTTACAAAAAATAAAGAATATTTTAACAACAACAAATTGTTATTACTGAAACTTAATTATTAATTCTCTTCAAATCTTACTCGATTTTATTAGAAGAGCCACACCTTTATATTTTAATTTTATCAAAAAATTTATGTGTATTAAAGTTATGTGTTATGTGTATTAAAGAAAAAATACATTATTGTATGTTCTACATGTCCTTTCCATGTTATTAAAAGCTTCATATATTTTATATATTTTTAATGTTACTAAGAGTGATTTCTGGCTCTGTGTTATTCGGAAGAGTGGTCAAATTTTGTCAGGAATCTTCTGGCAAATTCTGATTCTTAAAGAGTTTAGTTAAAAAATACAGAATTTATTTTAACAAGACTTCAATCTTATTGTTTTCATATGTGCATCGTGTACAATATAAGAGAATCGTGCATATTTAAACGATCAATAAAATATCTAATATATTTGGCAGCAAGATTTAATTAAATCTAATCGAACAATCAAATATATTAGATCTTTTATTAAATATTGTCTATTTGTTATCAAAAATTGATAGCAAGTTATGCTCAAAATCTGCTAACGTAAGTTGCATCTAGTAGAGCAGACTAAATTGACTGAAAATATCCTGTACCATTTTACAATTTTCTCAATATTTAATGAGTTTTTAATTTAAAAGTAGTTGACTTGACCGAAATATCGCCAAGTATCGATAAGTGCGTGGCGAGATAAGTATGCGCCCAGCAAGACGCGCATCTCTGCGATTGTTAAGAAATTGTTTATAAACCTGGCATAGCTATTGCCGTTTATGAACAATAACGACAATAGCTACGCCGTTGAAATTTGAATTATATAACATGAAACTTTGCATTTTACACCCATTTACTGAATTACAAATATACAATACAAATTAAAAACAAATGTGATTATCTAAACATATGTTACAAGAAAGAAAGTTATATTTTTTCTTCAATAAATACAAATGATTAGTCAAGCTGCAATGTTGATGACTTCGTTACATTGCACAAGATTCAGATAGCGGAGACAATAATGATAATCTCATGCTGAAATGAATCCCATGTATTGTAACTGCATGGATCCTTTTGTAATTCCTGTTGCCACTTCTTCAATATTATTTAAATTAACACAGTTGTGAATACCTATTCACCTCACTTGTGACAATCACACAATATATATTTAATAAAATGCAAATATAATTTTAAAAACATAAAGCACGGCAATTACTACAAATTTCGATAATTATTTAGTTTAAACACATCACCTCAAATATCTCGAGATATTAATCGTTAAAGTTGGCGAATATTCAGGTTATGAAACCTGTCATACAGATGAAACGTAACGACATGAGATCATGCTCCGCGACCACGTGCGCACGCTCGTGACCACATACACTTTACATAAATAGCAGACACACTATCCCCAGGTGCCTGCTATAGGTCTTCGACCTAACCATGGTACTGAATCAAGTAGTGAATTTAAGCTGATCAGCCAATGATTAAACACATTCACTAGTTATTTACTATTTGATACGCGTATCAAATGCACGATGTAAACTAGGCCACTGTGACTCTCACCAGAGTCGGATATCCATTTGGGGAATAATAAGAAGAAGAAGACCACATACACTCTATACCCTATGGTTTGTTCGCGTCGCCATGCTCCGACATGCTCCTACTCACTCCAACGCATTCTAATAGGTTGGCGTCATCGGAATCAACGTATTAGAGTGCGTTGGGGTGAATAGGAGCATGTTGGGGCATGTGACGCGAACAGACCCCTAGTTTACACCGAGCACTTGGTACGCGTATCACATAGTAAATAACTAGTGAATGTGTTTAATCATTGGCTGATCAGCTTAAATTCACTACTTGATACGCGTACCAAGTGCTCGGTGTAAACTAGGGCTGCGTTCGGAAATGTCACTCGAGTGCTCTCGGGTATCATTCTATCTTTATTTTACATAGAACGAACAACAAGGATAGAATGATACCCGAGAGCACTCAGGTGATGTTTCCGAACGCAGCCTAGGTCTATGATCATTGGCCTGTCCTTTTTAGCTGCACTGCTGCACTGGTGCAATAAGTTAAATGAGATAAAATATATGTCTCACTTTAGGCCAGGGGCTCGATTCTTGAATTCATTTGCAAGAGAAACGTATTCGCAAATTCTGTTTTTACAGAACAGTTGAAAATTTATTAACTATCGTATGGCTTTTAACCAATAAACTTGCAACTTTTCTGTTAGAGTGGGTATTTGCGCATACGAGTGGGTATTTTCTTGCGAATGAATTCAAGAATCGAGCCCCTGGTTCTTTGTCGCTGCACTGTTGTACTGGTGCAATTAGTTAAGGCTACATTCCGAAACGTCCTTTCCGAGGAAAATTTTACTCGAAATATATAGTACACGTAACGTATCCTTAGAGCACTAAGAAAGTAGGTATTCTCACGTCCGCCATTTTTCTTCAAACTAGCAAATAACTAGCATAATGTTTTACATATATAATACATCGCAATAACCTTTGTCTCAAGATCATAAATATCGTGTTTTTGTTTCATTGACCTAGTTTACACCGAGCACTTGGTACGCGTATCAAATAGTAAATAACTAGTGAATGTGTTTAATCATTGGCTGATCAGTTTAAATTCACTACTTGATACGCGTACCAAGTGCTCGGTGTAAACTAGAGCATTGTCGCATAAAGTTTGGTGCTTCCAAAGATTATTGACGTATATATATACAAAACATACCTAATTTTTCATGCTAGTTAGAAGAAAAATGGCGGACGTGAGAATACTCACTTTTATAGTGCCTTACTATTCTATATTACATCGAGTAAAATTTTTCTCGGAAAGGACGTTTTGGAATGTAGCTTAGAATGGGAAAAAATATTTCTGTCTTAAGGTGCCTTTTCACACTGACACTTGACGCTCAGTTTCAGCGTCAAAAGACATTACGTGACTAAAAATAAAGATACCCCATTCGTCATTTTTAGTCACGTGATGTCTTTTTACGTTGAAAATAAGCGTCAAGCGTCAGTGTGAAAAGGCACCTTTATTCTAGCTTATTGCATTAGTGCATCAGTGCAGCGACAAAGAACAGCCTCCATAACTTGTTGCATCAGTGCAGTTAAAATGAAAAGGCCACATGGGTCTGTTCGCGTCATGCTCCGACGTGCTTCTATTCACCACCACGCACTCCAATACGTTGATTCCGATGACACCAGCTTATATAGCGTTTTCGACCGGCCTGGGTTAATTGCTCCGGGAGCGATTAATGACGTCATAGGACCAATCACAGCCATTCTTCTGAAGAAGGGAATAACTGTGATTGGCCAGTTCTAGAGGAAAAGAAACAAACGGGTTAACCCAGCACTGGATATCGATCATGTAATTTTTCCCTTAGGGCGGAAACGTGAAAAGTTTCAAGTTACTGTCTCTTTCTATTCAACACCAATAGAAAGAGATAGTTACATGAAACTTTTCACGTTTCCGCCTTAAGGAAAAAATTACATGATCGCTACCCTGGTCGAAAACCCCATTAGAGTGCGTTGGAGTAAGTAGGAGCCACTGAAAAAATAGTATTGTTCGTTTATTCTGTTCTGGGTCTACTCGGAGCAAACCTAAGCAGACCAACGCACTCTAATAGGTTGGCATCATTGGAATCAACCTATTAGATTGCGTTGGTCTGCTTGGGTTTGTGCTCCGAGTAGACCCAGAACAGACAAAATAAACAAGGCTATTGGTTTGTTCGCGTCGCCATGCTCCGACATGCTCCTACTCACTCCAACGCATTCTAATAGGTTGGCGTCATCGGAATCAACGTATTAGAGTGCGTTGGGGTGAATAGGAGCATGTTGGGGCATGTGACGCGAACAGACCCTATAATATAACCGGAAGTGCGACTGCAGAATCCTTGGGTGCATTCGTTTATGTAGTGGCTGCCACAGATGTCGTTCATTTATCCTTGTTTAACACGTTAGTTAAAAAAGAACAAGGATACCTCTTAGAACGTTCTCTCTCTCTCGGATCACCTTGAACAAAAGGATTCTACCGCCGCACTCGTTCCGGTTATATTTGGCCTGTTCTTTTTAGCTGCACTGATACACTGATGCAATAAGTTAAAGTGAAACAAATATATTTTTTCTCATTCTAACTTGTTGCACCAGTGCAGCAGTGCAGGGAAAAAGAACAGACCACTTGTATTTCAGTGGCTCCTACTCACTCCAACGCACTCTAATAGGCTGGTGTCATCGGAATCAACGTATTGAGGTGCGTTGGGGTAAATAGGAGCATGTCGGAGTATGTGACGCGAACAGACCCATGTGGCCCGTTCACTTTAGCGGCACTGGTGCAACAAGTTAAAGTGAGACAAATATATTTTTTTCTCATTTAAATTTATTGCAAGAGTGCAGCAGTGCAGCTAAAAAGTGGCCTGTTCTGGTGCAATAAGTTAAAGTAAGACAAGTATAGCTGCGTTCCGATATTCACTGCCAGTGACCTAGTTTACACCGAGCACTTGGTACGCGTATCAAGTAGTGAATTTAAGCTGATCAACCAATGATTAAACACATTCACTAGTTATTTACTATTTGATACGCGTACTAAGTGCTCGGTGTAAACTAGGTCAGTACTGAAATCTATAGTTTACGTTACATATAGGGTGCGTTCTTAAATTCGCAACGGATGCAGCCAGATACATCAGAATGTCATTCCATCTTTGTTACTTACGGAAAGTTGAACAAAGATAGAATAACACTCCAGTGCATCCGTTGCGAATTTAAAAACGCATCCATACTGTAGATTTTCAGCACTGACAGTAAATATCGGAAGTAAATATCGCAGCCAATATTTTTTCTCATTCTAACTTATTACATCAGTGCATCAGTGCAACTAGAAAGAACAGACCAAAGGACAGGCCAATGATCATAGAGTGTATGTGGTCACCGAGCGTACGCACATGGTCGCGGAGCATGTTTATGATGTTACGTTTCGTCGGTATGACAGGTTTCATAACCTAAATATTCGTCAACTTTAACTATTAATATCTTGAGATATTTGAGGTGATGTGTTTAAACTAAATAATTATCGAAATTTGTAACAATTAAAGTGCTGTGCTTTATGTTTTTGAAATTAAATTTGCATTTTATTAAATATATATTGTGTGATTGTCACAAGTGAGGTGAATTGGTATTCACAACTGTATTAATTTAAATAATATTGAAGAAGTGGCAACAGGAATTACAAAAGGATCCATGCAGTTACAATACATGGGATTCATTTCAGCATGAGATTATCATTATTGTCTCCGCTATCTGAATCTTGTGCAATGTAACGAAATCATCAACATTGCAGCTTGACTAATCATTTGTATTTATTGAAGAAAAAATATAACTCTTTTTTGAAACATATGTTTAGATAATCATATTTGTTTTTAATTTGTCTTGTATATTTGTAATTCAGTGAATGGGTGTAAAGTGTTATGTTATATATTGTGTATAATTCCAAAATTTAATCAAATTTATGTAATTTTATTTTTTAATGTTGCTGATATAACTTAGTTTATGACTATACTTTATTTTGCGAAGAGAATTGTGTAGATAAAACTGTATGGAATGCCGTTACAAAAAATGAAGAATATTTTAACAGGAATGAATTGTTATTACTGAAACATAATTATTAATTCTTTTCAAAACTTACTCGATTTTAATTATGAAAGCAACACCTTTATATTTTAATTTTATCAAAAAATTTATGTGTATTAAAGTTATATTTTTAAAACATATGTATGTGTATGCTTATTGCACAAAGTGTTTGTTTTGCAAGATGTAAAATTAGCAAAATGTAAAATGATATCAGGAAAGTAATGGATGGAATGCAGTTACAAAATATGAAATATGTGTCAACAGGCATAAACTTCTGTTGCTGAATTTGATCTTCATGACAGGTAACGTAATTAATTCTCTTTAATTTTACTTACTTTTTCATATTTTACTTAGTGGTAATGAATTTAAATAATTTGAAAAATAACACCTTTCTGCTTTAATACAATTACAAAATTTAATTGTAATTATATTTTCAGAATATGGTGGTGAGTTATCTACTGTACTAAGTGAAAAAATACATTATTGTATGTTCTACATGTTCTTTCCTTGTTATTAAAAGCTTCATATATTTTATATATTTTTAATGTTACTAAGAGTGACATGATTTCTGGCTCTGTGTTATTCGGAAGAGTGGTCAAATTTTGTCAGGGATCTTCTGGCAAATTCTGATTCTTAAAGAGTTTAGTTAAAAAATACAGAATTTATTTTAACAAGACTTCATCTTATTGTTTTCATATGTGCATCGTGTACAATATAAGAGAATCGTGCATATTTAAACGATCAATAAAATATCTAATATATTTGGCAACACGATTTAATTAAATCTAATCAATTAATCAAATATATTAGATCTTTTATTAAATATTGTCTGTTTGCTATCAAAAATTGATAGCAGGCTGTGCTCAAAATCTGCTAACGTAAGTTGCATCTAGTAGAGCAGACTAAATTGACTGAAAATGTCCTATACCATTTTACAATTTTTTCAATATTTAATGAGTTTTTATTTAAAAGTAATCGACTTGGAAATATCGCCAAGTACCGGTAAGCGTGGCGAGATAAGTCCGCCCAGCAGGACGCGCATTCGCGGTTTGCTAAAATTGTTTATAAACTCGGCATGGCCATTGTCGTTTATAAACAATAACTCTCTGCGTGCCTAGCGGTCACTCTATCTTCATGCAAATTTTCTGACACTGTATAAAATAGTTTAATGACAATCGTCAAAAAATGCATGTGTCGTCAAATTCATCATTTGCGTGTTTTAGAATAGTTTGACGACAGTCGTCAAAATATACACGTGTCGTCAAATCCATCAGTTGTCCGTTTTAGAATAGTTTGACGACAGTCGTCAAAATATACACGTGTCGTCAAATTAATCAATTGTCCGTTTTAGAATAGTTTGACGACAGTCGTCAAAATCGTCGATTGAACGTGTAAAAATTTGACGACCGACGTCAAAATCAACAAATGTCGTCAAAATCGTCAATTCTTTATAAAAATTGTCGTCAAAGCCATCAATTGCCAAATATATATATATATATATATATCTACACTGAGAAAAAAAATTCTTTCAATCAAGAAAATGCATTTTCTTGAAATAGAATTCTTTGATGCAAACAAATATTTTTTTACAGCAACTAAACAATGTATGCTAGCAAATAAATATTTTGTTCTTTTAAGTAAATCATTTCGTACATTTTTGATTTTGTTCCTCTAAGTAATGATTTCATGACATCAATAGTATCATTATTAAACTGAAATAAATCATTTCTTTGTAATAAGAAAACCGAGTTTCTTAAATGTATTTAAAGAAATTTTTTTCTCAGTGTATGTATCCGTATATGTATATTTATATATATATTTATGTATAATGTAAATCATAAACGTATATCTATATATAATTATACATAATTTTATGTGTACGATCAGTATTCAAACTTATATAAAATTATATATAACTATACGTACTCGACTTTTGGGGGTAAAATTTCTCACTCAATTAAAACGAGTGTGAACCCGTAATCATATATAACCTAGCCTAGCCTAGCCGCGTCTTAATCCTGTAAAAACATTATGTGACGATCCTTCGCTACATGAGGCACCCTCGCGCTCGTCTGCCAATGAATGCGCGCCACTACCGATAGGTAGGTTAACTCTCTTATAGAGAAGGAAATTAATTTTTGCTTGACCTAATCCGCGCGTGCTGCGGGTAGTATATATTATAATATATACTATTTCTTATGATATTTATGTAACTGCATTTTACTCCCGAGAGAACCGAGAGTTAAGCCGTCTATCGGGTCTCGGCCGCGCAGTAACTGGCGAGCAAGCGTGCGGCGACGCAGTAAAGTGACTCTTTAATTAATATATTCATTCCAAGAAGACATTCTCTCCAAAATAAAAACTGAAAATGTGCACTTCTTGATAAAGAATGAAGAAATTCAGTCTATAAGAGTGAGAAGTAACTCAAATTCAAGTGACTCGGCGTGTCACTCTATATTTCGAGTGAGATTTTCACTCGAAAAAAATTTAGAGAGTAATTGTATTATAATATAAGTTTGTGTACGAATGCTTATAGCATTAGCCGCGTCCGCCGCTACTCGGCTATTAGAAGGAGAGAGACATCCGTCCTTTTTCTCCAAGGCTGCCACGAAGACGAGCGTTCAGCGCATTGACGTCTTCTTCTTTAGATTGATACGACACTCATAATTTTTAATTACGATTTTCTTGCTTATCATGCTCACATTATCCCTTACGTGATAACCTATCCTATCCATAATAAGTTTTATCGAAATCGTTTATCATCACGTCGTGAATCGTGACCTTTTTTTTTGCGTAATGGGCGGTGAATGAGCGGGGCCTCTCATCAAGCGTCAACGCGCTAAACGCTCGTCTTCATGGCAGCCTTGGAGAAAAAGCAATCTAATAGCCAAGTAGCGGCGGACGCGGCCGAGCCGGCCCGAGACCCGAGACTCGAGGCACGAACGCGACACCGAGTGCCCGCCCCCACCGTCGATGCTGGCGGCCGAAAACTTGCACCACTGATCGGCAGTCGAAACGTCTGCGCATTATATTAATCAATTAATGTATTAAATTGCGTTCGCGTTGCAATTCGTTTAAACGTATTTAACAATAAACAAAATTAATTTGCACACACATATCTTAATTGTGCTGACTCTTATTATCCTTCTTGTTTTAATTGAATTACAAGAGCCTAATTATTATTTTTAGTATTAATGTTGGGAATGTTGCTAATTTAAAATATATCAACAATAAGAATTACATATAAGAACATTTAGAGTTTATCGGTAGTGTCTCTGAACGCTGTTCAGAGTCATATGCTACGTCGTACTAGTGTGAGTTTTTGATTTTTAGATCGATATAATGTACCCCGAAATCATTTCAGTAGCACTTTTGTTTGGTCATAGTGGATTTGCTATATCAAATTTTTAATTTTTAGCAGTGGATTCAGATTTAGCGACCAAAAAGCTTGTAGGATACCAAGTTTCAATTATTTCCCATTGAAAATTGACGTAGTTACAGATTTTTGTCGCCTAACGTCTCGTTTTCTCCCACTGTGGGACGTAGAAAAGCGACATTGAAAAGCGACGGACGACGTAAAGGCCCTCACACATGAATTGACATATCCATAACATTAAGGTTTCGACGCGTTGCAGAATTGGGCGACCGTAACCGTAACCGGCTGAATCAAGTACGTGAGTGATCGAAACCTTACTCATATGGTAATGTCAGTTCATGTGTGAGGACCTTAAGATTTATTTCCTTCTCTCTCTCCGGCGTGCTCCTGCGTGTATTCTTATTGGGTCACGTGGGTTAGCCAGTGACTCGTTCTAATTGTAAGTGACGTGCAGGACATGCAGGATGAGGTTATAATACAAATTTCGATTGCAAATATGTGTAATATATGAAATTTATATGGTAAATATTCTCGTATTGTTATTTTATTATTATACATATATATTAAACATTTAACTGAGCTATGTTACTCTCTGATTCAATTTTACACTGGCGTCGATGAGACAGATAAGATGTGTGCAACAGTTAAATGTTGCTGTAATTTACAATCGATATGTACAGCTTTTAATCTGCTTTAATAAAACTGTAAATAAATGTTTTTTATAATACTAATTTTTATTCTTTGCTTTATTAGTAATGTATGTATAATTACAGGTACCTTGGTGACAAAAGAACTTATCCTTACAACGTTCTCAATATTGCAAACCAATGCACAACTCTACGTGTCACACCTCATCTATTTAACCACCAGCATCAACAGTGTAAAATTAATTAAACAGAGGGTAACATAACTCAGATTTTACACTGGTGTCGATGAGATAGACGAGATGTCGTGCGATATAGAATTGTGGATCAGTTAAATGTTGCTGTAATTGTCAATCAATATTCACAACTTATTAATTAGTTTGAATAAAACTTTAAATACTAATTTGTATTCTTTACTTTAGTAGTAACGTACATAATTGCCGGTACCTTGGTGACAAAGGATGGTTCTTATCCTTACAACGTTATCAATATTTAACCGATGCACAACTCTACGTCACACTTCATTTATTTAATCATCAACACCAATGAAAAATTAATTAATCAGTGAGTAACGAGCTCAGATTTTACACTGGCGTCGATGAGATAGATGAGATGTTGTGTGACATAGAATTGTGGATCAGTGAAATGTTGCTGTAATTGTCAATCAATATTCACAACTGTTAATTAGCTCGAATAAAATTTTCAATAAATGTTTTTAATAATACTAATTTTTATTCTTTACTTTACTAGTAACGTATATAATTTCCGGTGACAAACCTTGGTGACAAAAGATGGTTCTTATCCTTACAACGTTATCAATATTTAACCGATGAACAAGTCTACGTCACACCTTATCTATTTAATCATCACCATCAATATATAATTGATTAAATTTAAATTTAAGGAAAAAAATTACATCAATCCAAGATGATCCTTTTAATCAAATTCAACTTAAGTGGCCTATAAACACTGCAAAATATATCCGTTATATCCGAAGAAAATTACCTTTTTAAAAAAGGTAAAAAAAGGCGCCAAATGTATGGTTTTTCTTTAAGGAAAGAAATAGCAAATCCAAGGTAGGACTTTTGATTAAATTTCACCTGAGTGACATATATAGTATACCTTTATGGTTGGAAAAAATCACATTTGTTTATGTATCAAATAAATCCAAGATAATACTCTTCATCAAATTCAATCAAAATGATACATATAATATAAGTGATATATAGTATACTGTAAAGAAACACATCTTATACCTAAGATAAAACTTCATCTAATTTAGCCCAAGTAATATCACAGACCTTCTTATTCCAACCAAAATCTAACTTTAATTATTAAACTAACGATTATTTTAAATGAAGAATTACACGCGCACGCATTAACCTTCTCTACAAAAATAATGATATCAGAATATTTTGCACCAAATATAACAATGGATATTTATATGAACTGAAACATCTACTGTATTATTCTCTCTCTCTCTCTCTCTCTTTTTTTTTTTTTTTTTTTTTAACGAGGAAGAGGAAAATCTTCAACCTGACCATCTTGGAAGGATAACTTTGTAGTTATCAACCACCAAGAGGCCAAAGACATCCGGGTGCCCGTACACCCGGATAGTGTGGGATTCTATGGGGGCACATCGCGGGAGATACTGCCCCCATAGCCTACCCACTAAAAACCTCTTCCTATATTCTGTTCTATCTATTCAGCCCTGATGTTAAAGATAATATCTCCCGAAATTTCCGGTAGTAGTAGCGATGCCCAATATTTAGCCAGTATTAGTCATTATACTGTTAATGTATTTTGCTAGTAGGGACATCTCGGTTTCGACCTGACGATCGGACTCGGAATTCATAGATACTTTAAGCTGCAGTGGACCGGTCGACTTTACTTGGTCGTTCTTCGAGGTTTGCCAAGGTTATCGAGTAGTAACTAGTAAAAAAATTAAAAATTGACAATAAATTTAAAAAGTTAATAGCTGTTAACTTATAGTATATAGTTAATTTTAAATATTTTAATTTTTTAACTGTGACAAGTTATTTTGAAAAATTTAACTTAATATCAACTTGATTAACTTGAACTTAATTAATTAAAAAAATATATCAACTTACCCAAGCCTGAGGTTTGCGTATTATTGAACTTCTTTTTTAATAAATCCCGGAGAAATTTCTTGCTCGCCTTAGGACTTATAAAGTTCATGTTGTTTAACTCCGGAGCGATAAACACACTCGGCTCTCTTTGCGTCCGTCGCATAAGAGTAGCGGAGTTCAGATCGGGTTGGTAGGCGTTCTGCTCGCCCAGCGGGAGCCACGCTTGCCAGTAGTTATTCAGAGAGCCAATGCCATTCTTTTTGGCTGTCGATGACGACGTTGTCGTTGTTTCTTCAGGTACACGAACGGGCATCAATTCGCCATTGCAAATCAATCCGAGAAACAGCAAGGTGGATAACATTCTCCACTGAGATACCATTCTTCGCTGTAGGCTCAGCATCATTTTTGTTCTCGTGCTTCTTTTCGTCGAGTTCGGAAAAGATATCTCAAGATGCTCGCGTCTGAATCTTATTCGCCACGTGTCACTTGTCCACGCGCGTCGTGAGCTATGCGTCTCTGACGAGAGAAACGAAAGCTACTAAGTCTTCACGACTTTATATACAACGTATATAATCTCTAACGCTAACTCAAACGCAGCACTAAAAACTTCTGCTGACTTCTGACGCAGCCAAACGCTCCAGCTTCAACGAATGCAGTAGCAGCGGTGGCGACTGTGAAAAGCGACGCGCTTATATACCATACCGAGCTGGCTACCCCGATCCACCATCAGCCAATCAGAAAGATTACCCGCTCTCTCGACTTTGCGAGAATACTATATGCGTCGCCGCGCGCTTGCTCGCCAGTTACTGCGCGGCGCCGCCGACAGGCGGCTCACCTCTCGGTTCTCTCGGGAGTAAAATGCAATTATATAAAGACTACCACCCGCAGCACGATTAAGTAATAAGAAAAAATATAACTTTCTTCTCTTTAAGGGAGTTAACCTACATATAGCGCGGTCGTGCCGAGCGCGAGGGTGCTTCATGTAGAAACGGATCGTCACATAATGCTATTACAGAATTGAGAGAGAGAGAGAGAAGAGAGATATATAATATATATATATATATATATATATATATATATATATATATCTACACTGAGAAAAAAAATTCTTTCAATCAAGAAAATGCATTTTCTTGAAATAGAATTCTTTGATGCAAACAAATATTTTTTTACAGCAACTAAACAATGTATGCTAGCAAATAAATATTTTGTTCTTTTAAGTAAATCATTTCGTACATTTTTGATTTTGTTCCTCTAAGTAATGATTTCATGACATCAATAGTATCATTATTAAACTGAAATAAATCATTTCTTTGTAATAAGAAAACCGAGTTTCTTAAATGTATTTAAAGAAATTTTTTTCTCAGTGTATGTATCCGTATATGTATATTTATATATATATTTATGTATAATGTAAATCATAAACGTATATCTATATATAATTATACATAATTTTATGTGTACGATCAGTATTCAAACTTATATAAAATTATATATAACTATACGTACTCGACTTTTGGGGGTAAAATTTCTCACTCAATTAAAACGAGTGTGAACCCGTAATCATATATAACCTAGCCTAGCCTAGCCGCGTCTTAATCCTGTAAAAACATTATGTGACGATCCTTCGCTACATGAGGCACCCTCGCGCTCGTCTGCCAATGAATGCGCGCCACTACCGATAGGTAGGTTAACTCTCTTATAGAGAAGGAAATTAATTTTTGCTTGACCTAATCCGCGCGTGCTGCGGGTAGTATATATTATAATATATACTATTTCTTATGATATTTATGTAACTGCATTTTACTCCCGAGAGAACCGAGAGTTAAGCCGTCTATCGGGTCTCGGCCGCGCAGTAACTGGCGAGCAAGCGTGCGGCGACGCAGTAAAGTGACTCTTTAATTAATATATTCATTCCAAGAAGACATTCTCTCCAAAATAAAAACTGAAAATGTGCACTTCTTGATAAAGAATGAAGAAATTCAGTCTATAAGAGTGAGAAGTAACTCAAATTCAAGTGACTCGGCGTGTCACTCTATATTTCGAGTGAGATTTTCACTCGAAAAAAATTTAGAGAGTAATTGTATTATAATATAAGTTTGTGTACGAATGCTTATAGCATTAGCCGCGTCCGCCGCTACTCGGCTATTAGAAGGAGAGAGACATCCGTCCTTTTTCTCCAAGGCTGCCACGAAGACGAGCGTTCAGCGCATTGACGTCTTCTTCTTTAGATTGATACGACACTCATAATTTTTAATTACGATTTTCTTGCTTATCATGCTCACATTATCCCTTACGTGATAACCTATCCTATCCATAATAAGTTTTATCGAAATCGTTTATCATCACGTCGTGAATCGTGACCTTTTTTTTTGCGTAATGGGCGGTGAATGAGCGGGGCCTCTCATCAAGCGTCAACGCGCTAAACGCTCGTCTTCATGGCAGCCTTGGAGAAAAAGCAATCTAATAGCCAAGTAGCGGCGGACGCGGCCGAGCCGGCCCGAGACCCGAGACTCGAGGCACGAACGCGACACCGAGTGCCCGCCCCCACCGTCGATGCTGGCGGCCGAAAACTTGCACCACTGATCGGCAGTCGAAACGTCTGCGCATTATATTAATCAATTAATGTATTAAATTGCGTTCGCGTTGCAATTCGTTTAAACGTATTTAACAATAAACAAAATTAATTTGCACACACATATCTTAATTGTGCTGACTCTTATTATCCTTCTTGTTTTAATTGAATTACAAGAGCCTAATTATTATTTTTAGTATTAATGTTGGGAATGTTGCTAATTTAAAATATATCAACAATAAGAATTACATATAAGAACATTTAGAGTTTATCGGTAGTGTCTCTGAACGCTGTTCAGAGTCATATGCTACGTCGTACTAGTGTGAGTTTTTGATTTTTAGATCGATATAATGTACCCCGAAATCATTTCAGTAGCACTTTTGTTTGGTCATAGTGGATTTGCTATATCAAATTTTTAATTTTTAGCAGTGTATTGTGTATGCTTAATCGCTGCCGTACTGGTAGGTAGTGGGTTTACAGCATTAGCAGAGTGGAACAAGGTTAGATAATTGGTGAACACAGTTTATTGCGTCGTATAAACTTATATTACTATAACGTGTGCACGAGACGCTGGTCATACGAGGAGAGAGTCTTGAGAAGAAACCTTGCAGTAGGATTGAGTCACATGGCTAGATACGCAAGGCAGGTTCGCATGAGCCACCAATCGGCTTCGATCGCGCATGAGAACGGGTCATGCGCGTATACTCTTAATATTAATAGGAACATATATAACACTCCCCTCACTAAAAGAAAAATACAAAAGTAACTTATTTCTTTTTTGGAAGAACATAATCATCGAATCGCTTAGGTAATCTAGGAATTCGTGAGGAGCGCGTACACACTATAGCAGATGTAGGGGTTTCAGCTGTAGGTGCTGCTATTGTAGGTTCAATCACTGGTTCTTGGAAAGGTTTAGGTGTAGAGGTAACTATAACGGAACCAGTAGGAGTTGAGTACAAAGAGTTAGGGGTAAGATCGGAATATGATGGAGTGGATGGTGTTTCATTTCCGTTTGAATTTTCAGCAAAACTGAAAGAACTTGAATTTGTGTTTAAATCGCTCGGCGCATTTACAATTAATGGACTTGTGTTAGCGCTTGGTGTAAGTGTAGTTTCATTTGTAACATTGTTTCGCACACTTGTATTTGTGTGAATACTAGTATTTGGTGTAATTATTTCATTGTCCGGAGTGTGACATTCAATTTGAATATAATCTTCATCGCGCACTGGTGTGTTTTCGCCTATCAGTCGCATCTGATTTACATGTCTTTTCCAAAAACGGCCGTCGTCAAGACGGATATTGTAATGTAAATCGCCTAATCGATTTATAATTGTACCAAAAAGCCATTTAGCTTTGCCTGTGTAGTTTCGGCAACTAACTCTCTTCCCCTCCTTGAAATCAAATGGAGGTTCATGTTGCATTGTATGTGTAGTAACAAGTGGTTTAAGTAAATCGAGGCGTGTTCTGACTTTTCGTGAAAATAACGCTTCAGCTGGAGAGATTCCTGTTTTCGTGTGTGGTGTATTTCGGTATTGAATAAGTAAATTTTGTAATGCTGGTTCGATATTCGCATGTGTAGCTTTCATTCGTTTGAGTGCATTTTTTAGAGTTTGAACATATCTTTCCGCCTGACCGTTAGTTGCAGGGTGGTACGGAGCTGTAAGTTTCTGTGTAATTCCATTATTTTTTAAAAATTGCGTAAATTCTTTAGAAGTAAAAGTTTTCGCGTTATCGGATACGAAATATTGAGGTAAACCATGGGTACAGAAAATTTGTCTGCATAATTTAATAGTGATGTCTGAAGTAATATTTTTCACTACATGGATTTCCGGCCATTTGGTGTGGGCGTCCACAAGTATGAAAAAGTAATGATTTAAAAATGGCCCTGCAAGTCTGCGTGAACTCTTTCGAAGGGCGTATTTGTAGGTTCCCAAATATGGTTAGTAACTTTAGGAGGGTTATTTTTGTAAGTATTACAATTTAAAGCAATTTTTTGAAATGTACTCGATATCTTATCGATATTGTTCCACCAGACGTGTTCTCTGGCTAAGTGTTTCATACGTACAATGCCAAAGTGTCCTGAATGTAATTCAGTTAGTATTTGTTTTCGTAGAATGTATGGGATAACTACTCTTGATCCTCTAAAATAATATTATTAGATAAAGTAAATTCTTCAATGGGAATTGTATAGAATTTATTATTTTTGTATAAATTGTGTCCGTATTTAATAGATTTAAGTAGTTTAGATAGCTCTCTATCTTTAGCTGTAGCTTTTTGCGACGTGTTCAGCGGTAAACAGGTTAAAGTTTCAAAAACAGAGCTATAAAACTCGTCGACTAAGTCACATTCATTTTTTATTATTTGAAGAAATTGGCAATCTAGATAAACAATCAGCATTAGCATGCTTTTCTGATTGTCTGTACTGTATATTGAAATTGAAACTTTGCAAAAAGATAGCATAATGTTGCATTCTTGATGCTGTGAAAATTGGTACAGCCTTTTGTAGGTGAGAAAAATTTGCGTTAAGGACGATGATCCGTAATAAGTGTAACTTTAGAGCCGTGCAAGTATTGGAAATTTTTTTATACCAAAAATAATAGCGTATGCTTCTTTGTCTATTTGTGAATAATTTTGTTGTACTTTCGTAAGTGTTTGAGATGCGTATTGAATTGCCCGTTCCGTACCGTCGGGATACACGTGCGATAATACGGCACCGACACCGTAAGGACTTGCATCTGTAGCAAGAGTAATGGGTAATTTCGGATCGAAATGAACAAGGCATTTAGGACTAATAAAAGCTTGTTTTGCTGATTCAAAAGCTTTTTTGCATTCGATAGACCAATAAAACTTAGTATTTTTTTGTAAAAGTTTATTTAATGGTTGTAAAATTTCGCTAAGATTGGTATAAACCTATCGTAGTAATGGATCATGCCGAGAAAGCTACGTAATTCGGTTAAATTAGTAGGGCTAGGCATATTATTGATTGCTTCTATTTTATCTGGTGCTTTATGTACACCCTTTCTATCTATTATGTATCCGCAGTAAATAATTTTATCCGTAAAGAATTGACTTTTATGACATTTATCCGTATATATATATTTTTGCAAACGTAGAAAAACTTCTCGTAATTTATTGAAATGATCTTCAGGATTTCTTCCCGATACGCGTATATCATCTAGAAAAACTATTACGCCCGGAATGTCTTTTAATATTCTATTAATCGTACTTGCCAAATCGCGGGGGCGGATGCATGCAACGCCATACATTAGGCGTGTAGGCCTATTATAAGTCCTTATGTGTGTGAGTGTAAGTAATTCACGGTCCCGCCCGTACTTCTAATTGTAAATAGGCTTGCAAAAGTCAATTTTAGAAAAATATTGTGCCACCTGCCATTGATGCTAATAATTCATCAGGGCGTCGGCAAGGGATGCTCGTCTATCTTTAAATTTGGGTTAATGGTAACACTATAATCACCGCAAATTCGTACCGTACCGTTTTTTTTTAAAACGGGGACAATGGGCGTAGCCCAGTCCGATAACGATTTTTGAAGGATTCCTGCTTGAGTAAGATCGTCAAGAGTTTTCTCAACTTTTTCACGTAAACGAAATGGAACCACTCTTGGTTTATGAAAAATTGGTGTAATATTCTTCTTTAAATTAATACGAGCTTGAATATTAGAAATTTTAGCAATTGATTGATCTGTTAGATCTTTGAACTCATTAAGTAAAAATTTTAATTGTGTGTTATTGTTCGAAAGTTTAATCGTATGTATGGATTGTAATTCGCCAAGTAATTTCTGTATGCCCTGAGTGTTCTTTTAATTGGTCGTATCCATTCTCGACCGAGAAGCGATTCCCGATTTTCTTTTGTAATGTATAAATTAATTTACGCAGAAACTTACCGCTCTTAACATTTACAGTAATGTAACCAATAACGTCTATTGAGTTTTGCAATATGATACTAAATTTATGTCAGTAGGATAAATTGTTGAATTCGCGAACAATCTTCGTGCTTTATTTCTAGACATTAACGTAACCACTGCGCCGCTATCGATTTCGAAACGGACTTTCTTATCGTTTACATTTAACGTTGTGTAGGATTTTATCTCTGTAATTTGTATGTTCATTCACGCGTAATACACGGTGTGCGGTATTTGACGAATTGGTATTAATTGAATTTGTCGCGAATGATTTGATTTACATACTTTTTTAATGTGTCCTGCTTTCCCGCACTTAGAACACGTAATCGAACGATCCATTGTACAATCATTTGCATAATGGTCCTTGCCACAACGGTAACAAACGACCTTTGTGAATTATTTGGTTTCGCATGCATTTTACGTCTTTATTTTGCTTGGATAAAAAGGTTTCTTAGACTTATCTCTAGGTACTGGATTCTTCGTAGAATGTCCTATTTTGACGATGGCTTCCTCCCCTGACATTGCTTGGTTCCTTCTCTGAGAGTTCCATTGCTGTCGCCTGTGTTGTATTGCTTTTTCCAGGGTGAGGTCCTTTGTTTCCAGCAGTCGATTTTGGATGCGTTTATTCCTTAATCCAAGAATAAAAAGTTTGCGTATTCTGTGTTAGTGTAGTCTCCCATCTTGCAAATTAATGGAAAGCCTTTGCAACGCCGCCAAAAGTCTTGTACTGATTCTCCTTCTTGTTGTTTGCGCTGCATCAATTTAAAAGTTTTCAGCTACTTCTCAACGTTTCGGTTCATAAAATTCTTGTAGCAGTTTTGTGATGTCATTGAACGTTTTTGCATATGGATCTTCCGGTGCAAGACGGTTAGATAGCATTTTGAATGCTGCTGTACCAACAAAATGAACAGGTACGGGACTTTTTTATTTTCTGCTATCTCGAAGATCCAAGTGCAACCTTTGAACCGTTTCAGCCATTGTGTCCACGTGATTCGTTTGGATCGAAAGGATCAATATTAAATGCATTGGTATTGTGCTGTTGTGCGCCATTGTAAATTTAATTTATTTCACGAACGTGAAACTTTATCTTGATTTTCTTCACGTATATTAAAAAGAATTTGAATGTTCCCGTTTAGCACATGT
>NW_023415401.1:0-14266 GCF_013373865.1 Monomorium pharaonis | reverse complement strand
GTCAATGTCTACAAGATCAGAAAGGAAATGGCGATGCTAAAGATTCTTCCGCTGCGGCTTTCCAACGACAAAAGGGAGAACACGCCAATCTTCTGTACTGCAAGATTCGCGCGAAGACAGCGTGGGTCACTTTGCATGCATCAGGAATCTGTCCCTATGAGCTCGCAAGTGAGCAAACACAATGGAAAAGTATACATTTGCGATCGGTATGTATATTATATAAAAAAATAAATACTCTCGTGGTCTCTTACAAAAAAAGTAATTAAAATTTTTATTACAGGTGCTTGCACTATTTTCAATCATGTGAGAGGCTGCAATCACACGCTGTGACTGTCGGAATATAAACGACTGCGCTATCACATTGCCCTCTGAAAAGGACAAGTGGCTAAACTTCCGCAACGTAAACTATAAGGAGCGAGTGCCCTTCGTCGTCTACGCTGACTTGGAATGTGTGCTGCGGAAGACGCAACACGATACGAAGCAAACGTCATACACATACCAGCATCACGAGGTAATCAGTATCGGATATTACGTGCGATGCTCGTACGACGACGCGTTATCCGCGTACCAGTTTCGTCGCGATTCCGATTGCGTGTCATGGTTCGCCAAGCAATTAGAAAAATTAGCGCATAATATTAAGGTTCGTTTATCCGCCAATGTCCCCATGATAACTTTAACGAAAGAGCAATGGGAGGTGTACCGTAGCGCAACGCGTTGTCATATTTGTGAAAAACCGTTTGAGCCGGATGATAAACGGGTGCGCGATCATTGTCATCTGACCGGTCGTTACCGCGGTCCCGCGCATTCTTCTTGCAACTTATTTTATCGAAATGTATCATACATACCGGTGGTCTTTCATAATTTATCCGGATACGACTCACATTTTATTATTAAGAAAATAGCGACATTATTTAAAGGAAATATCGATGTGCTTCCAATCACGAAAGAAAAATATATTTCTTTCACAAAACATGTTATAAGTACCGCTGATAAATTAGATCCCCACAATCACATAAAGTTACGGTTCATAGATTCATACAAATTTTTAAACACAAGTCTCGAAAAATTAGCATCATATCTTAGCACCGATAAATTAAAAATTGTTCGGTTAGAATTTGCACACTTATCCGACGAGGATTTTAATTTACTGACTCGAAAGGGTGTATTTCCGTACGAGTACGTTGACCGCATCGAAAAATTAGAGGACACATGTTTACCACCGCGCGAATCGTTTTACAGTTCTCTGACCTCTAACACAGTATCCGAGAGCGATTACGCACACGCTGTCAACGTATGGCATCGGTTCTCAGTTCGAACGCTGGGTGAATACAGTGATCTGTATTTAAAAACGGATGTATTGTTGTTAGCCGACGTTTTTGAAAATTTCCGCGATAAATGTATCGAAAGTTACGGTCTCGATCCCGCGCATTATTACACTCTCCCCGGATATACGTGGGATGCGATGTTAAAATATACCAACGTTACTTTTGAACTGCTTACCGACATTGACATGGTAATGTTTATCGAACGCGGTATACGTGGCGGTCTAAGTCAATGTTCCAGCAGATACGCGCAGGCTAACAATAAGTACATGCTGTCGTACGACCCGTCGAAACCATCGTCGTACCTTATGTACTTTGACGTTAATAATTTGTACGGCTGGGCAATGTGTCAGCTGTTACCCTATACCAAATTTCAATGGGTCGAAGACGTTTCGAATTTTAACGTGGACGCAATCGCTCCGGATTCACCCACGGGTTACATTCTCGAGGTCGATCTCGAGTATCCTCAGGACCTTCACGACACACACACTGACCTACCCTTCTGCCCGACGCGTGACAAACCACCCGGTACGCGTCAGGATAAACTTTTAGCGACACTCTATGACAAGAAGCGTTATGTTATTCACTACCGTAACCTGCAACAGTGCACGCGCCACGGTCTTCGCGTAACGAAAATACATCGTATATTACAATTCGCTCAATCTGCATGGCTTCGCGATTACATAGAATTAAATACACAATTTAGAATGCGCGCTAAAAACGATTTTGAAAAAAATTTATATAAATTAATGAACAATGCAGTTTTCGGAAAAAACAATGGAAAACGTACGCAATCACGTTAACGTTAAATTATTAACAAGATGGGAGGGTCGGTACGGCGCTGAGGCAATGATTGCAAAACCTAATTTTCACAGCCGTAGCATTTTTCGGAGAATCTAATCGCCGTTGAACTGCGTAATCTCGAGGTGAAATTATATAAACCGATTTACGTAGGCATAAGTATCCTCGATATTTCTAAAACATGTCTATACGAATTTCACCACGAGTATATGCAGCCTCTATATCGTAGTAAATGTAGAGTTATGTATACAGATACCGACAGTCTTATATATCACGTCGAATGCGAGGATATTTACAAAAACGTGAAGCATGACATTCATAGATTCGACACGAGCGATTATCCGATCGACAACGCATACGGTATACCTCTCGAGAATAAGAAAGTGCCGGGTCTAATGAAAGATGAGAACAATGGCGCGATAATGACCGAGTTTGTCGGACTCAGGGCAAAAATGTATGCGTTGAAAGTGACGGAAAAAAGGACACTAAAAAAGCGAAAGGTGTCAAGAATAACGTAGTAGCGCGAACCATAACGTTTGATGATTACACCCGCTGTCTCCACGAAGAGATCGAAATGACGCGTCGCCAGTCGTATATAAGATCTAAGCTGCACGAAGTATACACGGTGTCCGAAACAAAAATTGCTCTAAGTCCGTACGACGACAAGAGATATCTCGTACCTGATTCGGTCGAGACGTTACCGTGGGGACATTATCGAATACCCTTTGTAACATTATACTTTTTATATTTATCATTTTGTGTTTTTTATAGTTTTGTTTTATAGTTTTGCGATTATGTATTTTATATTCTACATATATTTGTTAATATTACATCTCGCGTTTCATATATTTTATAGTTCATTTTTTACGTATTTTACATTTTACACTTATTTTATAATTTTACATTTAGCGCTTCATGTATTTTATATTATACACATATATTACATTTTATGTATTTTTTTATACTTTTGTAATTTATATTTCATAGTATATGCATTTTGTATTATTTTCTTTTTAAAAAAGTGTGTGAATTAATACTAAGAACAATGCGTTATGGATTATATTTTATGCATTATAGACATCTTATAGTATGCATTTTATATCAAGAACGTGTATTAGTAATAAGAAGAATGTATTGGAAAGGGATAATAAAGAAGCTATTGATATATTAAAAAAATGTATTTTATCTTTATATGATTACATTGTATTTTTATATGATTATAATAAAAACAATTTTATATGGCTTAAATAACATTGTCTTTGTGTATCCACGAATTGTGTGATCCATCGAATCCCAACCACTTTACATAGACCTTGTCTCCCTTCCTGCGCATTACTTTCTCCACGAGAAATACGTCAGGGTGAGTTGCGCGACGCAACTCGTGCTCGTAGAACGCTCCAGCTATAGATGTTCCGCGATAATCCTCGAGTAGATAAGTTACGGGATTGGTACGTTGTACTTTAATAATTTTAAACACCTCGGTTGTCCAATTCGGTGTGTAACCCTTTTCAAAGATCGTCTTGAATTTACTCACGCGTACAGAGTCACCGACTTTAAATTTCGCTCGACCAGCAATCTTTATCGAGCTGTACACTGTATTCAAGAGTCTTTCAGCCACAGCGGGGGTTACGTCAATGGGTCGCATACCGATCGTTCGGTGTTTCCGAGAGTTGTAATTTGACACGAGATCCGGTAACAGGTCAATCCACTTGTAATTGCCGTTGAGCGTAAACATCTTCCACATGTCGTTTTTCAGCGTACGGTTAAACCGTTCGACGACCGATGCCTTCATTACCGAGTACGAGGAATAATGATTAATGTCGTGTTTTTTAAGTATTTTCTGCACATTAGTGTTGTAAAATTCCTTTCCTTTATCGGTTTGCAAGTTTTTCGGACATCTTCCGCTCTCTCGAATTATTTCAGAGATAGCGTCGGCCGTCTCGCTTCCACCCTTGCTCTTGAGCGGAACGGCCCACGCGTGCTTGCTCAACACATCAATGACGGTGAGTATGTAGTGACAGCCCCTGTTAAAACGTGAGTATGGAATCATCTCAACGATATCGGCCTGCCATAGATCGTCATAGCCCCGAACTATGACGCGTCTTCGTGGAAAATTTCTTCTCGCTGGAGCATGCAGTTCCTCGACGAGTCGTTGCCTTTCGGAACTAATATTTGATTTCGGCGGTCTCATGTTTTATACCTTATTATTGATCAAGTAATAACACACCCGTTCCGTTCCCGTTCTGTATCCGTTCTGTACCCGTTATTTCCTGTACCGTTTCCGTTCCGTTTCCGTTCTTTACCCGTTATTTCCTGTTCCGTTCCTGTTTTTCCCGTTCCGTTTCCGTTTTATACCCGTTCTGTACCCGTTATTTCCTGTTCCGTGCGGTTTTTCCCGTTTCGTACCTGTTCTGTACCCGTTATTTCCTGTTCTGTTCCTGTTTTTTCCCGTTCCGTTTCCGTTTTATACCCCTTCTGTACCCGTCCTGTACCCGTTATTTCCTGTTCCGTTCCTGTTTTTTCCTGTTCCGTTGCCGTTTTATACCCGTTCTGTACCCGTTCTTTACCCGTTCTGTACCCGTTTTTCCCGTTCCGTTGCCGTTCTTTACCCGTTCTGTACCCGTTATTTCCTGTTCCGTTTCCGTTCTTTACCCGTTCTGTACCCGTTATTTCCTGTTCCGTTTCTGTTTTTTTCCTGTTTTTTCGCTGTTCCGTTGCCGTTCTTTCACGTTTGTTACACTTTTGTATTGTTGTTTATTATTGCTTTCTACCGTCTTTCAGCAGTGGTTCTTTGTCTTCCGGTACCGATCGATTAGATAATCGTTCGTAAGTATTCCTGACCTGATTTACAGCTGTTCGATAACCATCCGATAATCGTTCCCGAGTTGTTTGATAACGATCCTGCACCGTTCGATAGCTATCCGACAACCGTTCCTGAACCGTCCGTTCTTGATTTAGGAACCGCTCGAAGTCGTTTGTTAAACGTTCGTAACCGTCTCTTCGCCGTTCGTTATTACTCATTGTTTCTGATTTTGATACGATATGAGTGACATCAATCGATCGACTGACTCGTTTCGCGGATACGCGAGTTAATTTATAATAATACCCACCTCGCGAAGTTCTTCGATAATTGACAGCATTTCGTTGTCATGCGCGTTGTGACCGGCTCGACGTGATGCTTCGAGCAACCGCAAACGATCTACCAGCTCGTTGGGATCGTCCCAGTGTACATAATCAATCTCGTTATCATTTAACGTCATAGCGTGAGGTAATCCCTTTCCGGATTTCTTCTTTTTTTGGTGTAGGTTCGATCGACATCAACGGTACGATCAGGTGTTTGTACTTGTATCCTCTGTTGCCCCGTAATTGACTGCTCTTGGTGTAATTGCGTCTGTGCACGTTTGTAGCAAACAATATGCTTTTGTACTTTTGCATATCATCATCTGTGTAGATGTCATCGTCGGGGATTTTCTTGAAGATCAATTCGTAGAGACCGGGTGTACCGACATAACGCACATTATCAATAATTATGTTATCCTCGTTATCCACATCGAAATGTTTATTACCGAGCATCATTCCATTCTTCTCGAGACGAACACCGTATATGTTGTCTACATCGCTCTCTCCGCTACCGCTCAGGACAGCCCCGACAAATTTTTGACCAAGCGGGCCCAATTGAGCTTGCAACGATTTTCGTCCTTGCGATGTCTGTAACTGATTTCGAACAATCGTTGCGAGCGAGTCGTCCGTCGTTTCGAAAACATTCTCAAGCGATTCTATCGGTTGTACGGTTGTGGGACGCGGTGTGGAGGTTGTCATTGGTATATCGTTTGAAATTTGTAAATGATTAGATCTTTGAGGTGTTGCGGAGAGATCGAATGAGACGTTCGACCGTTTTCTCTTATTGACATATTCTTCCTTTTCTTCCTTCTCACGTTTACGGGTGAACGATGTTTCAACGCTTGCGTCATTGTCACGCGGCTCGTCCTTTATCTCGCGCACGCCGGAATTGTCTACAATCTTTTGTAGCGGTTCGATTAGCGGTTCAAAGTGTCTCTTGGTCGCGATCTCCTCCTCGATCTTACCGGTTTTCAAAGCGCGATGTTTCTTTCGGATCGATTCGCTCGTTTTCTCGATTTCTCTAGCAATCTTTTCGCGCTCACGCGTATCTTTGTTCTCAGCCATATCAATCGTTTTACCTCCGACGAAATATCGATGATAACTAATTACTTTGCGGTATTGCAAACTCGTTAAATCCTCTTCTGTATCGTCCGTTAGTAAGCGCACTGTCTTTGTCTATCACTAGAAATCCATAATCACGCTGCCAACAATCGCTACATAATTTACTGAAAACATCGTACGACATATCAGTATTTACGTGATCGTTGTACACGCGTTTCAAGTTGGTACCGTCCTGTTTAAATAGAATCAACAGGTTTGCGTTGTCGCGTATAAGATGTTTGGGTATTCTCGCGTACGACTGACAGAGATAGAAGCAGTCGACGTTCGAGTGTCTGCCCATTGAAAAGTATTCTCTCACGACATCTTGCTTATCGCACGCAACATCATCGAAGACGAAAATTGAGTTTGGACGCGCTTCGCTCGGTGGAATAACGTCACTGTTATTGGAGAATGTAAAATAACCTATCTCATCGATCGAAGTCAACAAATTCTCCAGATAACGATATTTAGGCTGTTGCAACGATTTCGAATATACGTACACGTTCTCGAAACGTACGCCGTGCGGACTTTCCAACAGGCTTATGAGAACGTTAGTTTTACCACAATTCGACGGACCGCAAATAATGGCGCGTATAGTATTCGGAAGCATCGCGCCATGCTTACATCTCTCCCCGCTGTCCCCCATTAGTTGCAATTTATCGTCGTAATTCGTAACGCGTATTGTCAACGGCTGTTGCACGAATCTCATGTTTTCTTAATCTGGCTAGAAAGTATGATCGAACGCCCTTTTTATATGTGTACGAGTGCAGCATACGTTCTATGGAAAATGTGCGCATGTGTATGTATGTACGTTTGTATATGTGTCCGTGCAAGCATCCGTGCCTGCTGTCCGTACTTAACATGTGTGCCCGTGCCTGCCTACCTGCTGCCTGTGCTTGTATGTCCGTATCTGCGTGTGTGCCTGCGTGCGTTTGTGCGTGTGTGCGTGCGTGTTAGTAGAGGAGGAAAAGACGTTTGGAGAAAAGAGAACGCAGGATAAAAAAATGATTCATAATATATCAATATTAATTTTATTTAAAAAAATACTTGAAAATATTTAGAATACATAAATAAAATATAAGATATAAGATATAATATAAGTTATAAGATATAAGATATGATATATGAGAGAGAGATATAAGATATAATATATATATATATATATAATATATAAATTTTTTATTCTCTATGATAAATTTTATTAATATAAGTTAAAATAGTATTTACAAAAATGTCATACTCCCAGTCTTCTTCTATATATTTAATATCTTTTTTTGGTTCCTCCAAACCAAATAAAAATCTTAAATTAAAAATATCATCGTCGCTATCGGTGTCGTAGTCGTCATCGTCGCTATCGGTGTCATAGTCGTCATCGTCGGCGTCGTTGTTGTTAAGACGCTCCCCCCAATACCAATCTTGGTACGCCCGTTCCATTCGGCGATCGGATTGCACCATTATTTTGTGTTCCGTTATATCCATATATCCCGGAAGGCGAATCATTGTAGGTGTTATTATATTTCCGAAACACAGACACTGAAACAGCATACAAATTACAATTAAATATAAATTAGCAAAAAAAACTAGGTATATATTTCGGGGAAAGAAAAAAAGAGTACTTACGACAATTGCAGACAGTTCGACGTATGCCTCCGGGTCGATCTTAAATGTCTTTGGATGTCGTCGCGCCGTCCTCGAAGCCTGGCGACTTCGGGTACTCACGTACCCCAGAGCCGGCAGGCGATCCGGTAGCGTAATACGCGCTTCCCCGTAACAAAGGCACTTTAAAAAATATATAAAATAGATCAATATTTTTTATTATAAAATTAATATAAATGCATATAAATAATATAAAAATTTTTAATATTAAAATAAAGTACTTACAATGTTAGCCATGGTATCTTTATTGTAAATATATTTTTGGAGATGCATTTTCACCACTTCTTTACTCGAAGAAATTTCGAACTGAACTGACGATGCTGTCTGATCTGGACGACGCTTTCCTCGTCGAATTTCCAAACAAATGAAACCACTTCACTTTTCCCATACTACAGAAAACTATAGCTCTTGGAGACGCGTAAAATCACGTCTTCGTCGTACACTTTGCTAACGCTTGAAAAATATTTCATACCTCTTACGCTCACATTTTTTTTACTAGCTTATCAGGTTGTTGCACAAACATTATTTTTTATATTAGGTAAAGGGGTGGGATTAAACACCTATTTATACGAGCGCAAAGTCGTGCATCGCTCAGTATCAAAGATGTATCTCGTACTATCGCATCCCTCCGATATTCTCGATTTAAGCGCAGAGCAGTTACAGTTTGTGCCAAAGATCGTTCTGTTACGCGAGTGTGGCAACTATATCGAACACGTGTGGGACAAGCTTCCGGAACATTTAAAAGCTGATCAAGAGGTTCGAAGCTATCGTCGCTGTAACGAGCATTACAATCAACCGTGGCAGCAAACGCACATCGACGGCCCCGCACCGTTGATCAAGAATTGTAGCGAATGTCAGCTTTCGCGACGAACAAATCGGTAAAAAGCGGCTGCGGTCATTTGTTGAATCGCGCGATAAACGCGCTTCCCTTCGAGTTACACATCCCTGGCTATCAGTTTTGCGGACCAGGAACGCACTTGGAAAAGCGATTAGCTAGAGGCGATCGGGGTATAAATCCGCTGGACGCGGCGTGCCGCGAACACGATATCGCGTATTCTCGAAGCAACGAGCTTGCCGACAGACACGCAGCGGACGAAATACTCGCCAACAAAGCACGAAAACGCGTAATCGCGAAAGATTCGGCTCTCGGAGAAAGAGCCGCCGCTGCTGCCGTCTGGGCAGCTATAAAAACCAAGACAAAGATCGGTATGGGCGTAAAGAGCAAGAAGAAGAGGACGACGACGAAGAAAAAAAAACGTATACTTCCGGCAGCAAAACGAGGCGGTGCATTACCGATTCTACCGATATTAGGCGCGCTCGGATCATTGATCGGCGGAGCGGCCGGCGTGGCAAAGGCGGTAAACGACCGCAAAGCCACGCGACGTCAACTCGAAGAGCTGCAACGTCACAATCGCGCGATGGAAGGTCGCGGAGTGTATCTCGCTCCGTACAAAGGCGGGCGAGGGCTGTATCTCGCCCCATACAAGTACGGAAAAGGCGTAAAAGCGAAAAGGAAAAATACTTCAAAGAGGCGTTAAAAAAATTCATGGGTGCGATGACAAACGTGCAATTACATCATTTGGCTATTCGTATGCGTATTCCATATTTCAGAGGAGTGTTTATGCGTAACGCGTTACCGATAAGCGGCGCGCGTCTAAATGAAAGCGGTATCGTAAACCTGGACGATGCGGCGGGCCCCGGTACTCACTGGGTAGCGTACGTAAAGAGAGACAATCACGTAATGTATTTCGATAGTTTCGTAAAAATCTTCGACCACCTAGAGAACTCGTACGATATTTCGGAGACGGTGTGACTAAAATAGAATACAATCAAACGTCTTATCAAACCTACGATCAGAGCATCTGCGGACAACTTTGTCTGCTATTTTTACACTCGATTTAAAGACTGACGTTGCGCTGTTTAAACTCAGTATTCGTTCAAACATGTCGCTGACGCTTACGCTGAGCGGTGAGAGCAGCATTCTGACAGCGAGGTACTCTCCCGCTATAGAGTTGAACGACGATGACTACGAGCTCGGTCTAGCGATCTTTGAAACATATAATACGATACCGAATGTGAATGCTTCGAACAATAAATTTTACTTTGGTAAAGACAACGTGGAGATTACGATTCCTGAGGGATCGTACGAGCTGCATGCCATAAACGAGTTTTTAGAACGCGAGATTTCACAAATACGCCCGCGACGCGACGAGGCTCGTTCAAACGTTACGCGCGGTGACATCGCGATTAAAGACAATAATGCTGGGGATGAAGACCCGATAACGATCCGCGCAAACTACAATACGATGAGATGTGAGATCAGATGCGCATACAAAATAAATTTTGGTAAATCCAACAACATCGGCTCGCTGCTGGGATTCACGTCGAAGCGTATACTGGAACCGCGAAAATGGCACGAGTCAGACGTGTCAATCAACATAATGAACGTGAACATTATCCGCGTAGAGTGCAACGTGACCGCAGGCGCGTACAGCAACGACAAAAGCGTGCACGTGATACACGAGTTTTCGCCGAACGTGCCACCTGGATATAAGATTTCGGAAAGGCCGTCGCAGATCATTTACCTGCCGATCATCGTGCGGAGCGTTACAGATCTAACGATACGCGTCGTCGATCAGAACGGACGATTGCTTGATTTTCGAGGAGAAGAAATTACCGTCAGATTGCACGTGCGACGACGACGACGACTGCAACAATAACGTGAATGTGAAATGCTTGTACTAAACGTGTCGGAACGCGCGAGAAAAATAAATACAAACATCTTTACAACGAAAACATCAACGTTACAACAGTCATCCGATATTCCTGCTATACCTTTCGATAATATTCAATCATCCAGTTGTTCCAAGAAAAAGCTCACCGCGTCGAACGTTGAATTTTTGAAATCTCTGGGATTCGCGGTGCGACAATGACAGACATTTTAAACGTCAAAGACGAGCCGATCTTTGACGATCGCATCGTCAAGATCGAGACTCATACGTACAATCCGTTCGCCAATACAACGTTCGAACACAGCGACGAGATAAGAATACCTATACAACAGCAAGATTTATACACGTTGCCATCTCAAAGTTTTCTATACGTTGAGGGAAAACTTACGATAAAAAAACCAGTTGCGGGGTCTGATGTGATTTTGGGAAATAATTGCATCGCTTTCATGTTCGATGAGATTCGATACGAGCTCGACGGTGTAGAGATTGATCGCAACAGGAACGTCGGAATAACCAGCTCGCTCAAGAACTATGTAACTATGTCATCCGATAGAATTATGATTGCGAGTAACGCTGGCTGGGATCCGTGGAATCCTACGAACGGATACTTTAATTTTTGCGTACCGCTCAACATGCTACTGGGATTTTGTAAAGATTACAGACGCGTGGTGATTAACGCTCGTCACGAATTGATTTTAATACGCGCGCGCAACGATAACAATTGTTTAGTTGGCGATCCGGCGCGGGAGCCGGAAATTGAATTATTCAAAGTACAGTGGCGAATGCCGCACGTCCTGCTGAACGAGATAAATAAACTGGCGATGCTGCGTGCTCTGGAAAGCGGACGATACCTGAGCATGGCTTTTCGTTCGTGGGATCTATACGAGTTTCCGCTACTGCAGCGCACGACCAAACATTCGTGGGCCATCAAGACCGCTACTCAGCTCGAGAAGCCGCGGTACATCATCTTTGCTCTGCAGGCTGGTCGGAAGAACGTTATGCTCGAGGATACGAGCCGATTCGATCATTGTAAACTGACGAACGTGAAACTGTATCTAAACTCGGAATGTTATCCGTACGACGATATGAATTTGGATTTCGATAAAAACAGATGGTCGATTCTCTACGACACATACGTACGTTTCTGTAAAACCTATTACGGATACGATTATCTCGAGCCGAATCAAACTGTTGCGAATTTTCGGCAAAAAGGTCCATTCGTAATTATCGATTGTTCTCGACAAAATGAATCGGTCAAGAGCGCAACCGTGGACGTGCGCTTAGAGTTTGAATGCAAAGAAAACTTGCCTGCGAGTACCACCGCGTACTGTCTCATCATACACGATCGCGTGGTTCAGTACAATCCGTTGACAAATGTTGTGCGGAAGATCACCTAAGAACGTTGTCTCGCTTTACATTATTAAAGGAGAGGGGGTGGAAATGAGACTATATATAAACCTACGATGCGCCGAAAGTTGAGAGCAGTCTTCTCGATTATCGAAAGAGAGCTCATCATGTCTATACCAACGTTCGTGGACCTGCAAGGTTTTATCGTTGGAAGAAAGTTTATCGTTAAGGAGTTTGCTGCTCTCAGAGATGGATTCATTCTCTCGCATTACATTTTTCGAAATCCCGTGCCGTGGCATCGACTCAATAATGCAGACAAACGCCAAGCATTGTGGTTGCTTACGCATCATCACGGATTACGATGGAACAGCGGAACGATTCCATACAGCAGAGCTAAGAAATTGATTACAACGACGCTGACTAGGAACGAAACACCGCCCGTTGTATACGTCAAGGGACACGAGAAACGAGAATGGCTGTGGAATTTGCTTCTGGATGACACGAAAGAAGACATATACGTTGAAAATATCGAGGCGCATTATGAAGATATAAGATCTTTAAACGAGATGGACGTTACGCATACTTTATGTTGTGCACAGCATTCAACAAATTGTGCTTTACAAAATGTATTTAAAATATTCAATTGGTGGCATTATCATTAATAAACATGCGTTTTTTATAAATATAGTGTTTTTTCTTATTATGCCTGTCTCTTATTACCCCTATTAACCCTGTCGGAATCTGTTTACGTTATTTTTAACGTTCTTTTAGCGTTTTCTAACGTTTGAATCGGAATGTGTTACGACCCGTTCGAGATTATTTCATAAAGGGAAGATATTCAACGTTGCTTCCCCCTCTACTCGAAGAAATTTCCCCTCTATTGTAACTCATAAGTCGAACTATTTTTTCGTACGATCAGTATTGCGTCAGCCGCTCGAACAAAATGTTCTCCGCCAAAGAAAGCAGCAGTGGTATGAAGCGTTGCTACGATGCTATGTCGTGCGAGAAAAAATGCGACGCGTAAGTTTGATTTTTTTAATTCTTTTCATTTTTTAACTTTTATATTATTACTTTTATATTTTATTATTATTATATTTTATTATTATTATATTATTTTTTTATACAGTACGTCGGAGCGTCGCGCGGTTCGCGTACTAAGCAGACGATACGCGCTTACGAGTACGGGGTACAAATATCTCGAGATTGGCATCAACGTTGGTCCGCCGAGTTACGTGGAAATCGCCATAGGAGATCATCGGGGGAACGAACTTATAATGTCTCTCGAAACATGGAAGGGACTTTACGAACAGCGACAAAACGTTCTGAATCTCCTTCGCACCGACTATAAGGACTTGTACAATTTTATTAGCGTTGGACCGCTAACAGCCAGAATTTGCATAATCAGTGACGTTAACTTTATACGTTTGGAATCACAAAACGTACGCATGATAATGACCGAGTCGACCGTGCGTCGTATGTTCGATTTGGACGGTTGTGTAGATTTAATGTTCGATCGACTAATTAAAATTACTGATAATGTTGATATGCAGTTTACGCAATTCTCTAATATTGCATCCACCATAACGAACCCCGATCAAGTATCTAACGCGATACGCGCGAACAGCGTCTTTAATAAACATCGGCTTCTCGATTGTGAGCTTTTGGCTTTAGTATTTAATATGTAAGAGAAAAATTATTATACCGCTTTATATGAATAAATCAAACATTAAAAAATAAAAAACTTATGTTATCTATTTTTTCTTTATTTTATATATCTTTTTTCCTTAAGAGAAATATCACAATGCAAGCGAGAGCGCACGCGATGAGAGAGAGTGAGAACGTGTAAAGATGGCTGCGTACGAGCAGGAGCGAGAGCGCGCGAGAATACGTACGCGATGTGGGTAGTATGTGATGAGTGCGAGCGAGAGCGTGCGATGGGTAGGAACGATGAGTGCGAGTGAGAGCGTGCAATGGGTAGGAACGATGAGTGCGTGTGTGAGAGCGTGCGATGGGTAGGAACGATGAGTGTGAGTGAGAGCGTGCAATGGGTAGGAACGATGAGTGCGTGTGTGAGAGCGTGCGATGGGTAGGAACGATGAGTGTGAGTGAGAGCGTGCGAGGGATTGGAACGACGAATGTGAATGTGTATAAATTAATTTAAAAAATAATTTTTTACAAAAATATATA
>NW_023415400.1:16780-39000 GCF_013373865.1 Monomorium pharaonis | reverse complement strand
TGAGTAACAAAGATAAAACGATACTTATGTCTAATGTGTTTCCTAAAAGGAAGGCAGCCTTAGTTTAATAGCATTGACCCAAATTTTACTGCTGAAATAGCAAGTTTTGATGTCTTCGAGCAGTCATCGACGCGAGCTTAGACGCCGTACAACGAGACGTGGGAGCGTACAACGACGAAGCACGGGCAACGGCGGCACGGCGCGCTTCTTCTTCTTCCCCCCCGTCGCCGGCAGCCAGTGCTCGAGACAGCAGACCGTGCTATGACTCGTAGGCTCGAGCCCTTCCCTTGGCGCGCTTTCATTTGCATAATTTGAACAATTAATATCTTAATTATTGGCAGACGTAAACCCAAGACAATATTGAACCTTTATGTTCATCTCGATCCCTTCTACCTTTTTTTGAGCATTGATCCATGTAGTCTGGAACACCTGTATATAATACATAATCCTAATTTGTTTTTATTAAACTTTGTGTTCGTTAAGTATACTTAATGCTATCATTTTAACCCTTTCGTATTTCTTAAATAATATATGTCCTACTTACAAAATTCATCATAACTTTTAACCAAATAGTTTTTCCATCTTTACTTGTTTACAAAAAATTCAAGCTATATGTATAAATGTAAAATATATAATGTAACGTATAAATTTGTACACAAAAAATAAATTTTATTATATATTTACATTGTACCCACATAGAAATTGACATCCAGTGGATGTCCAATGGACGTCCATTAAACCTCCATAGATCCATGGGACGTCTATGTCCATGGTGGAAGTCAGATGGACGTCCATTAGAGGTCTTGTAAACTTCCTTAGCTCCATTGGAGGTTTACCTCCATGGCGGAAGTTAGGTAGACGTCCATTAGGGATCCAGTAAACTTCCATGGCTTCATTGAAGGATTACCTCCATGGCGGAAGTTAGACAGACGTCCATTAAAGAGCCAGTAAACGTCCATGGCTCCATTGGAGGTTTACCTCCATGGTGGAAGTTAGATAGACATCCATTAGGGATCCATTAAACATCCATAGCTCCATTGGATGTTTTCTTCCATAGTGAAAGTTAGATGGATGTCTATTAGGGATCCACTAAACTTCCATAGCTCTATGGAACATTATTTCCATGATGGAAGTTATACAGACGTCCATTAAGGATCCATTAAACTTCCATAGCTCTATGGAACATTTATTTTCATGGTAAAAGTTACCCAGACAACACGCTTGTCAGAATGAAAACTTTAAGAGAACTTTTTTAAGAAAACATTTAGATATCTTGGAAATGATGTCCAAATGGTAACATTTATCAGAGACGTCTACTAAGATAGGTCTTTGAGATATCTCATGGAAGAGTTTCATTAAAGTTTCTTGAAAATGTTATCCTTATGATATCACAGCTAAATGATATCAGCTTAATATCTCATAAAAGATATCACAATGCTGTCCGATTTTTGAGCCGTCCATGCGCGTCGTAGTTGACTCAGAAATCAGACAACACTATAGCATCCTGAATGAGAGATCTATTTGATATTTAAAAAAATTATCATAAAGATAATGTTTTCCAAAATAACAGTTTGTCTACAATTACTGCGCACAAAAAAATGCACAAAATCTAAATTTATCATGTACTGAATACAAAAACAGAATAATAAACTATTTAATTTTTCTTGAAATATATGATTTATATAGTTAAAATTATCTAATTAACCATTTGAACGCTTCAAAGTATTAATGCTAAATAGATCGCAATTTCCATCAAATTATTAAGGTTATGGAAAAAGATAAATTTAACAATGAAATTAATAAGTAAATAAATTAATGCTATTTATTTTTAATGTTTTGCAAAATTTAATTGCTTTTATAAAAAATAATATAATTGCGTCAGTTTATAACATATGTGTATATGTAGACAATAACAAGTACCCATATCGATGAGTCAAATTGGCATAGCAGATAGAGTACAAGGTTTGTAATCCTAAGGTCCCGAGTTCAAAACCAGAGGCAAGTAAGAATAAAATAAAATAATTTAATTTAAATTTAATTAATTAATAAAAATTTGTCCTAAATTTAGTATGTACTGTTGATAAAAATAATTTAAAAGAAATAAAATTTTTATTTTAAATTTTTATTTTGTCAATCATTCATTGAGGCTCCGTGAAGCCTCTATTAATGATCCACGAAACGTCCGTAAGTCATCCATCGAGGCTCCGTGAAGCCTCTGTTAATGATCCACACAACGTCTAATAGACCTCTTTGACGACCTCTATTGAAAGTCTAATAGACGTCCACAGTGCGGAACTGTGGATTTCTAATGGCTCTATATAGGACGTCTAATGGACGTCCACTGGAAGTTTAAACTTCCATGGCAGACGTCCATTAGACGTCTACTGGAGGTTTCATTTCTATGTGGGTATACGAAAATATTTTAATAAATATTAGAGATACCTGTTTGTATTTTTTCAGAAATAAATGATGAGATATTTGTGTACCAAAAATTGAAAATCACATACTTATAATAATATATAATGCTTAACGCAAAAAAAAGTTCCGGTTAATTCCGCAAGTACCATTGTGAATCTGAAACAGAATATGTTTTACTACACAAAGAAATAACCTAATTATGTATACATATCATCACAGGACACGGTGGTAGTGCCGTGCCAAGTGAACGCGAAGCGTGAGATGCTCGAGTATTATACATACGCAAGTATGCGACTTGCACACAAGATAACCATGTAGATCGTAATAACGACTGAACCATCTAAGTACTGACTAAGATCAATCAAAAGGATTCGATTTGTATAAGAAAGCACTGTGTATAAAAAAACTTCTTATTTTTTATTTTACGTGTCCTATGATAGAAGGTATCGCGATACAAAATCCAAAATACGAAATTTCGTTTTAAGAAAAGACATAGTTCTTGTTCAGTATATAAATTCAACATTAGAGATCTTTAAAAGTTATCTGTGACGGTTTCCTATAAAATATATACTGCATATTGAGACGATGATAAATCATTCGTTTTACGAGTGTAAAAAATAAGTAAATATTAAATAATTTATCTGTAAATTATACGATTAATAATAATAATCCCTTATAAGAAAAGTCGTGTAGATCCGAAAAGTAAGCGTTTTATCATCGCTTTTCCAAGTACATTGACGATCGTGTCCGCAACGAATTTCACGGCGGTAATATGACGGTCCATGGTTAATAACGCACTTATTTAAATCGTTGGTCCTCTTACCACTTATTGAGCCTACGTTTTAACTACAACATAATCAAGCAAGTATTAAATTTAATTTACTGTTTCTCTATCTCGTTTAACAATTTATTACATCAAACACATAATACGAAGAAATCGGTCATATTTACAGCGAGTAAATACATAAATTAAAAAATAAGTTAGTGCTCAAAAACGCTTTGAAAAAGTAAAATTACCCTTCAAAAAATAAAGACATTTTTGTCTCGATATTGTGATATTTTATAATATTAATCGATTTTATTTTACGATGATAATGTATAGTATTTTGGTCTCGGAACCGTTGCAAAATTCAGACAGATGTTAGCGCAAGCGAAGGACGCTGAACAGAAATATGTTATTCTGACGACGGCGCGATGTATTTTCTAACGTTCCTGTTACGGGAGAACGTTCGGATTGTGGACGTAAACATATAGTTTAATTCTATGTAGATTGTGAAAGCGTGGGGGAGGGGACGTGTGAGGTAAAGTCACCGATGAAAGATTTTTCTCCTAGATTTCATTATTCTAGATTGTGGTAATCACGGAGGAGATTTTGAGAGGTACGTGAGCCGGTGTCTCATGGCACGAGTTGTATGGACTTAAGGTGACCGTCAAGCCCATTGTGATGCGATTTCAAGACTTGAAATTCAAGCCCGGGCACGCTCGCGCAAACGTCACACTCCCCCTATCCGTGAGGCACGCGCGCTCGGCTGCGATCGGCGCGGCGTGAGCCGTCGCGCACTCGGCTACGTTCGCAGCCGGTTCGTCCTACAGAGATATACATATACATATAATATAGAGGCAACCTTCTGTAAGCGGAGCTGTCCGCATCTTCTATTCTATGGGATAGAACGATATGTAGTTAGAGTCCTATAATAGAGAAGCGCGATCTTGTTCCTACTTTCTGATTGGTCGGGTTCACGTGACTTATATGTGTGTTGTTACACAATGTAAATAAATGCACACATGTAATCATGGTAAGAACACATATACGCAACCTACGCGGCTGTCCGATCCTAAGATGGCAGCGGGTGGCAAGGTGGAGATAGAGTTCGCGCTTCTCTGATTATAGGACTCTACATATATGTAGTAAAGTGTTGTCTTCGTCACTCAACTAGTCTAATGGGAAAGCGCTCCCCGCTCCCCGTACATCGAAGCGTGCGTGGGATACGAAGGACGCCGTATAATTTGATAATCTTACGAGTTTATCGAATATTGACTTCTAATTAATTATTCGTTACAGTAAACAACAATCCATTGTGTTTCAATAATTTACCTGTCAAACCACCATCAAATAATTCACCTGTGGAAAAAAATTAACACATGAAACATCCTCATATCTCATAAAAACAAATTCTGTTGAGAATATCTCAACAAACAAAGATATTAATTCTACGTCCCATGAAACTCTTCAACCAAGTCGTAAGTGTAATTTGTGTTATTTTAACACTATAACAATTTTTTATTAACTAGTAAATGAAATTCATTTTTATCATTAATTATACTAATATATCATTTGGCTATTAAAGCATGTTATTATTTAATGTTTCAGCTTCTTTGTCATCATTGATGAAAAACATACATACGCAATTAGATAAATTAGCTATCTATTTCGATTGTTTCTTGAAAATTTATTATATATTTTTGTTGAATATTGATAAATTATTTTTTGTTTTATTTAACATAAAAACATTATTTAATTTTTTAAAATAGTTTTTATTTGATTTTATTTGATTATTGTATATATATTGCTTTATTTTAGATTCTCATGTTGCTGCTGTTCTCCAAGTTTTAGTAGACAGACAGGAAGAACTGAATGGGAAAGTAGAACATGTAATCCTGATGCTTCAAAGAATTTATCGCAAGCTAGCCCCAAACGAAGAAAAAATTATTATACCAAAAGGACTTTCTGCACTTCCTTTAAGGGATGAAGATGCTTTCGTAGAATTTCAACAGTTTCTAATCTTCGATGATAACTTCTATCCTTTAGTAAGTATAATCTTATTACTCGTGTTGTAATAGTGATATTATTTGTTGGCAAATTAAAATTAATAGCTATATTTTAGTTTCTTTTCTACACACATTTTCATTACAATAAAAACTTTATTTTATATTTATTTCCCATACAGGAAG
The DNA here is from genome assembly GCF_013373865.1 of Monomorium pharaonis. Lineage (NCBI taxonomy): Eukaryota > Metazoa > Arthropoda > Insecta > Hymenoptera > Formicidae > Monomorium > Monomorium pharaonis. The sequence continues at coordinate 33,630 of NW_023415400.1, read as the reverse complement.
GTATGCAAACAAATTTGGTATTATTTTAATTTTAAAATATAATGTATGATATATTGTGTCATAATCGTAAATCTAATTTAAAAAATTCTATTTTTTTAAATTATTTTAAGTTCTAAATTTAATTTTTATAATACGTGATAAAAAATGTGTGCTTTAAAAAGTTAATGCTCGAAATAAATAGTATATGTAATTATATATTAGTATATGTAGTTATATGTAGCTACAATTGTAATGCAGCGGAAAATTATCTCAATATAATTATTGCTTAATATATTTTAGAAAATAATTTTGTAATTATAAAACAAATATTATAAAGCAAGTTATTGCAAAACAAAAGAAAAATATTGCAATATGAAATTGTACAATATAATTATTCAAACATACTTAAAATGAAAATTTTACAAAAAAAATTGAAGTAGCATGCATGAAACATCATACTATTTTAATATCAATTTTATAATCACAAAATTCCTTAAAAAAATATCCCTTAAAAAAAATATGATTTCTACTTTTGTAAATACAACAATTATTACGAAGGTTTCCTATCTGGGTTTTTCTTTATTATCATTATTTTATTTTATATATTTACAAATAAATTTTATAAAAATTTACATTTTCATAAAAATTTTTTTAGCTTTGGAACATGCGCTCACTTATAATTAAAAAATGGCATTGAAAATTAATTTTTTTTTTTCAGGTAGATTATTTTCACAACCTAATGAAAATTGATGAATAGACCGATGAATATACAACTATCGGCCGTATTCTGCCAAAAGTTATAAAAAATTCTTTGGCTCGTATGATAAATTTTTCTGGATCAGGTTCAGTGAAGCTAAAATTTGAAAATACGAAGCTCCATGAAGCAATTATTTGTAAGTTTAATTATAATTTCAATAATAATACTTTTTGTTTTTAGATAAATAACATAATTCATCTCTATTTTGTATATAGGTGCTGTTTTAAAGGCATTCCTTATGATACTTATGTTCTACCTGGGATAGAACTTACACTAATGGAAGCGGAATAGCGTATACCGTATGCCGTATGCCGAAACTGTGTCCAACATCTGTGCGACAAGGATAGATAGAACATAACTTGATATGAAATGAAACAGAACTATTTTTCTCACTTCTTGGACACACTTATACGGGTTCTCTTTTCCTTTCATTAGTATAAGTTCTATGGGGGGAAGCCACTCGGCATACGTTCCCGAATTTTTTCTATCTTTCTACTGTTTTCTTATTGCGTCACCGGCGTCTCGGTAGCCTGAACAGTTCCGGATTCTCCATACGAGGCCCCCGTGCACGCTATCGAGTTTTTCAACTCACGAGGTCGTTGATTACAATCGGCTCTGTATGCGATTTCAAGCCCGGGCACGTTCACGTACACATCGCACTCTTCCTATCCGTGAGGCACGCGCGCTCGGTTGGCTCGGCTGCGATCAGCGTGAGCCGTCGCGCACTTCGGCTACGTTCACGGCCAGTTCGTCCCTTTCTCCTCTGCCCCTTCTAACTCCGTTCTAACTCCGAACTCCGAGGCGGTCGCCGGCGTCTAATACTTTTTTCGAAGTATGTTCATCGCGCGGGCGTAGCCGCACAGTGGGGAATTTTGGCTAAAACGTGGCCATAAATCGAGGAATCATCAGAAATGCACAAAAATTGGTAAATTTATGTTTTTGGGGTCGCTGATTATGAATCCAATGTGTAATTTTTTGAAAACAAAATGGCGGTCTTAATATGGTGAAACGAATCATTAAATATTCATCCGATTTAGCTGAAAATTTATAAATCAATGATTTTGAGGTCGCTGATTACGAATCCAATGTGTAATTATCTGGAAACGAAATGGCGGTCTTAATATGGCGGAACGAACTATCAAATACTTATTTGATCTGGCTGAAAATTAATTTTTGGACTTGTCAATTAAGAATTAAATTAAAAAAAAAAATTTTAATCTATGTGCAGCTATAAGAGTTTATTCTTACATTTTTTATAAATAGATATAAATTATTATTATTATTCAGTCCAAATTAAATAATTAATTTGAAATAAAAAAATAAATTAAATAAAAATTAATTAATCTGAATCGGAATCGCAATCCTCTTTATAATCAGAAGTTATTTCTGTATCCGAATCTGGTTTCGACAGTAATTATATTGCTTCAGGCAATAATTCTTTCACTTTGTTTTGAGGCAGTTTCCTTAAATTTATAAAAGGATCTGACGACACCAACAGCCAATTTAAAACATCGTCCATTGTTTTTTCGCGTGAACATTTCTGTGAGAATTCCTTTCAATATTTTTTAATGTCTTTATTCCAGATTTTCTATTATCATATATAATACCTATTATATAATCATATAAAAAACATATATTTTTAAATCTTTCCATATTTAATTATATATTTTTATGATTATACATGATTATATCGCGCCAAATTTCGGATTAGATTATATATGATTACATATTATTAGATCTTTTCGTATCTAATTATATATTTTTACATCTGATCATACTAATATCCATTTTTTTGGGGGGTGGAGGGTAACGATTCTAAAAATTTGTTTAGTAAACATTCTATATATAAGACATTTAAAACTTTAAATACTTTTGACTTTTATCCGGATTTCAAACCCACACTTTCTCTATTACTGTTGTAAGCACAGATGGAATTAAGCGGGACTGCCTGAGATCTCAAACGCGCCTCACCAGGTATCTTTTTAAACGCATACATTATACTGAAAAAACAATTTTCTTGACACAACCAAAATTTGGTAGACTGAACCAAATAATTTGGTAAAAATAGGAACAAACAAATATTTTGTTGTCCTAACAAAAAAATTTGGTTCTTTTTATTTAGTATTGAAAACCAAAATTTTATTACCGACAACCAAAAGGTTTTTTTATCTGAAATATATTTAGTTATCGATAGCCAAAATGTTTAGTATCAACAAAATGTTTTCTTGTCTAAAATAAAAGTATTTTACTGAACACCCGTATTTTTGGTAAAGAATTTTATTTTTATTTTTATTTTGTTACAAAGTTTTGCTTTTATTTTAAGTTTTACTAAAAAAATTATCTTATTTGTAACAAAATAAAAAAATTTGTTACAAAAATGCCCGTCGCTTATTTGGAAACAAATTTTAAATTTTTTGAGATAAAATTTCAAAATTGGCATTCAACAAACGTATTCTACAAGCATTATAAGATTTATGAGATACATATATAATGATATAAATATAGAATAAAAATATTTTTTGTAGATAGTTAAATATTTTATAAATATATTATATATACATACATTTCTGTCTCGTTTTCAGATTTTTGAAACATAAATTAAGTAATAAGATCAGTTAATTTTTTACGTTTAGCTTCAAGTATGTCATGGTATTCATAAAATTTTATAATAATTTAGCCATCAACAAAGTTTTGTAACAATTTTTTAAAATCCTATTAAAAATGACAAAAAAATATGTTTAGAATATTTAATAAAATTAATAAAATTAACAAAATATGTATAAAATATTTTGCATAAAAATATTACCGTATTTTGAACTGCTGTAGAACGATTAATAGCGTATGAAATTTTTTTAAATTCATTTTCAGCATTATTATTTTTCTTTAATTTTTTTTCTTTACTAATGATACATTTATTAATTAAAGGATTTATATTATCTTCATCGTTACTAGATGCATCTGATGAATTATTTGATGTACTCTGCTTGTCAGTGTTATGTCCATAATCAAAGTCTTCAGTTAATGTTGTATTTAATGATTCATCTATTGGATAATTTTTCGATGCATACGATGTCCATCAAACTAAAACAAAAGCCTTGATGAATATAATATATACCGAGAAAGTATATAATATGTAATATATATTTTTTAAACTAAAAGTATATTATACATACCGAAGGTTGTATATCACTACTGCATTGTGAAAATTTGCTTTTTGTTTCTTCACTCAGTTCCTTCTGTAAAAATAGCAAAATATTACATTTTCAAATAAATTTCTTAAAAATCTTGAAAAACAAAATTTTATTATCTTACTAATTTTAATATGTCTATCAATTGTTTTCTTTTTTCTATAAAAAAGCGAACTCCTCCAATTGTTGTGATTAATCGTGCCACTTTATTTTTATTTATTTTTAGAAAAGTCTCTTTATCAATGTCCTCCTGTATGAGACATAAATGTAAAAAGTAAAAAATTTATTATTATTTGACCATACATCCTAACCTTAAATTAATATATTTTTTTTTTAATCAAATCAAGTTAAAGCTATAATAGGTTATAAAATTAATTTTCTCAAGTTAAAAATTGCATAAACGAAAAACTGACTTAGTTAAAAGTTAAGTTAAATTAACTCAAGTTAAATTTAAAATTAATTTTGGAAAACGTTATTTATATTTATATTAAATTAGAAAGTCATAATTTGTTTAAACTAGATTATTAAAATAGTTATAATTAGATTAGATCATAAAACATATATAACATTTTATTTATAAATTAAATTTATAAATCTTTAAAACTTTGGAAAAAGTCAACAAGTTAAAGTTTATGTATTACAAAATTATTTAGTTAAAGTTAAATTTAAAAAATTTTAAATTTAAAATTAATGAAGTTAAAAGTCATTCTTTTTAACTTTGTTATTAACTTTTAATAAAATATTTATAAACCATAACTATTTAACAATCTGCGAATGCATGCGTATTGCAACTGTAAATACAGTAGGATAGATGTCTTAATTACTGCCAGTGTCCTAATAACTGCCATTTTATTTATTGTACTTGATAAAAAATATATTTGTAAATAAACGTGTTAAACAAAAAATTTATTATTAAATTAATACTTTATTTTATAGAAAAACAAACAAATGATACATATTTGTTTAGACTTAATATTTAAAAATTAATGTTAATTCGGTTTTATATCAAAAGTGCGATTACGTAAGTAAGAGGCGATGCAAAAGTCATATTAAAGAAAGGGCACTAATTTTATTATATAACCTACATTGATCATGTAAAATAAATTAATAATGAGATATATAAGAATCATTTTAATGAAATAATGTATGAAATAGGTGATATTTTATCTTAAATTATTATAATTAATGCTAACAGCAATATATAGGGACAATATTTTTTGGTTTGTCCGTTAAACTGCGGTCAGTGTTCGGGATAAGAAACGTACGTGTTACAAGAACGTATAACTGACATCTACGAGACTCTATAAAAGGGACTGGCAGTTATCTGGTCACAGTGAAAGAGACTGGCATTTTGGGTGTCAGTAATACGAAAGCGGCTGTCAATCATGGGGATATCGCAGATTTCTGTATATTTTTACTTATTATTAATTGAGTATTTATATTTAATGCATAATAATTTTTTTTATGATAATAGAGTTATTAAGTAATATTATGATTAAAAGTGAAACATTTTTTTAGCTTCAGCAATGCCCAAAATGGTTTAATAAAGTTCGGCTATAAGCTTAAGGTGGCAGTAATTGGGACATCTACCCCAGTTAAATATTTTGTTTTGTTTCTATTATATTTTTTTATTACGCACTTTTAATTTAAGTATTAATTATAAATATTAATAATAAATATTTAAGCTAATTACTTAAATTAAAAGTGCGTAATAAAAAAATATATTACTACAAACAAAACAAAATATTTAACTACTGTTTACCGTTGCAATACGCATGCATTCGCAAATTGTTAAATAGTTATGTTTTATAAATATTTTATTAAAAGTTACATTTTATAAATATTTTATTAAAAGTTAAAAGTTAATAATAAAGTTAAAAAGGTAATGACTTTTTACTTTATTAATATTAAATTTTCAATTTATAAAATTTAACTTTAATTAAATATTTTTGAAATATATAAATTTTAACTTATTAACTTTTTTCCAAGGTTTTGAAAATTTATAAATTTAATTTACAAATAAAATGTTGAATATATTTTAAAATCTAATCTAATTATAATTGTTTCAATAATCTAGTTTAAATAAATTATGGCTTTCTAATTTAACATAAATAATGTTTTTCAAAGTTAATTTTACCTTGAGTTAATTTAACCTAACTTTTAACTAAGTCAGTTTTTCGTTTATGCAATTTTTAATTTGAGAAAATTAATCTAATAAGAACTATTAATTTTAATTTGATTTGGTAAAAAAAAATATTTTAACTTACCCAACATTAATTTTGTAAAGTTATGGAAGTTTGTAAAATTATCGAAGAAACAAAGGTTTTCTTAATCTTCAATTCTTATGAAAATTAATAATAACTCATATAACAGCAAAGCGCGCTTTGCTTAAATAATTAAATAATTTATTTAATTAACCATAAAATATATTCAACATTTTATTTGTAAATTAAATTTACATGAAATAACAAAGAAATAATGCCATTTATGAGAAAACGTATTTTTTTAAATAATTGTTTCTTTTAAAATCTTTTCTTTTACACAAATAAATCTGTAAAACTTTGGAAAAAAATTAACAAGTTTATGTTTATGTGTTTCAAAAATATCTAGCTAAAATTAAGAATTAAAATTTAAAATTAAAAAAGTTAAAAGTGTTGTTTACAAAAATATAGGCACAAATATGTTGCCGTATTAAAAATAATTTTTTTTTTTATTAAATGCAGTTAAAATGTGAAAATTGTTCTACAATCAATTAAATTGTTTTTATTTATTTTTAGAATTATAATCGTAATAGTCGCGAGAACCGGGGCGCTCGCGCGATAAACATATTTCGAAAAAAGCATTAGACGCCGGCGACCGCCTCGGAGCTCGGAGTCAGAACGTTATATTGGGAAAGAGGCAGAGGAGAAAGGGACGAACTCAGCCGCGAACGTAGCCGAGTGCGCGACGGCTCACGCCAATCGCAGCCGAGCGCGCGTGCCTCACGGATAGGATGAGTGCGATGTGTGCGTGAGCGTGTCCGGGCTTGAAATCGCATCACAGCTCTGGAGAGAAGTGAAATTTCTTGGGTGTGAATGGGTTATCTTACTTCTTACTTTCATTCCGCTCTTGCTATGAGTAAGATCAATCCAGTGTAAACGTTCCCTAAATACAGTTCACTTTGGAGTGAATCGGGATTGGACGGCTGGGTGTAAACTAGGTCATTGTCGAAAACAACATTATTTGAACGTGTTACAGTCTTTTATTCTGTTAGAAAAAGTATTATCAATACACAATGATGCTCAGAAAGGTAAGGAGCAAAAAAACATCTATTATTCAAGTTTGTTCGATTATTAAAATTATATTGTGCAGTTTTTTTAATACTCTATGTTATATTTACAATTAGATAATGATAGCTAATATACTATATATGATTTAAGTTAACTATTCAAGTGTTAAAACATCTATTGTAAAATAATTTTTTTAGATATTTCGTCCAAAAATGTTCCAAAAAATGGCACGATCCTTCTCAGCAGCTGCCGAATCTGCGCAAGGATATTCTTTGGTTAGTATATTTGTAATATCTTAGTTAATATAAAATATAGGAAATCATGTTCTTAAAGAATAAATCAGAATAAATAAAAATCTTAAAGAAATCTAAAAGTTTGCACCAATGTAATATTTATAAAAGTATTACTATACTCTACACACACATATACACACATACACACACACACACACACACACACACACACACACACACACACACATATACACTTATATAAGTACAATTATAAATAAATGTTTAATTAATTTGAAAGATAAGATAAATTAAATATGTTAGCAAATAGAGAAAAGTATGTTTTATTATTTGTTTGTTGTTTTATTTTGTTTGTCTGGTGTTTTATAGATTGACAATATTTAATTTCTTAAATAAGATAAACATTTATATATTACGTTTATATTTATTTAGCTTTTCCATAAAAATATTATTACATTTTATTTTAATTTGCATAAATACATTGAATATAAAGTATATATATATGTTATTTATTTATATACATATACTATTGTGAAATGTTATATATAGAAAATTTTACCTCATATTTGACTTAAAAAAATATTTCTAGTAGATATATTAAAAAATAAATATGTACATATCCATAAAGATATATAATTTAGTGTTTACACTATATTAACTACAGGACTATCGTGTTTCATGATATTTTAAATAATTTTTTTATATTAATAGTTAGATATTAAATATACATCTTGTAATTAATTTTATTTTTGTAAGAAACTTTGTGATAATATTGAACAAGCACATTTATATTATATTAAATAAATAAAAGCTATACGTACTTACAAATAATTTCATACCATACAGCACATGTAGATGCTAATAATGTTCGAAGAATATTGCAGCAGTACATTGCGTAAGTTCTGAGAACATTCGAGATACGTACTGAGAACATACTGAGTACATTCCTATTTCCGCCTTCTTCTGCTTCGTAGAATATACTGAGAATGTTTTGCAGTAAATACCAGGAATATCACTAGTATCAACGTAGAACCAATGATAAAATGTGCACGGTATATTATGTTAACTGGGCATCGGGTGATAACGACGATGACAATGAAAATACCCGCGTGGAAATTTCGCCTTGCATATAGCTAGGTTCTGAATAGTTTTTCTAGATTCTGTCTAGCATCTATCTAGAAAAAATGGCTAGTACCAAGCTGTATATGTAACTTTCTGAATCTTAGTCTCTAAACATATAATCTATCTAGAAAGTAGCTATAGTATTTCTCGCTCCTTCCTGGCCACTGCATAAGACCAAAGATGAAGGGTTAAAATTTTATTTTTATATTTTCTCAATTCTCTGAAGCTCTATTCAAGGCCCAAGGGACTCTCTTTGAGTGCAAAAATGATACTACACTTTGCTGTTAGATAAACCTATTGAGCTCACTATACACATCGAGAGATAACTTGTTGCTGTAGGTGATTTTCTTTTATAAGCCTTTTGGTGTTTTCTCACGAGAAGGAGAAGCGCCGTGCCCTCGTCTAGCAGCGATCTCGCAAACTATTCGCGGCTGCTGCGGAATAATGATATACATATATATCTAGTACATATAAAATAGATCTTATTACAATATTCTCACTATATTATGTACGGTATATATATTTACAGTACAGTAATCAAAATAAAGAAATTATTTCGTCATTTTTGGTAATGTTACATTTCTGACACTAAAAATAAGCTTTAAAACATTAAAAGATATTTAGATTGCAAAAGTAAATTCTAAGAATGAACGAGAAATAATATACTAATTTAGATATAACAGATCCGTTCTAATAATATACGAATAATGATATATTAAAGAAAATATTATAAGAATATTCTCAGTACATTATATACGGTACGTATGTTCACAGTATGAGTACAGGATATTCTGATGGTATCATGTGCTATGTGGGTATATATCATATTTTAAATTAACGAAAAATGTTCCTGTACATTTTTTCATAATCATATTTTAATATTTTTAACTATAATGTAAATATTGTAAATTGTGAAAACATTTTTACAGTTACATATAAGATACATATTTATATTTTATTTGATTGAAATTTTATACATATTTGTATATTACATGTATTATATATATTTCATTTTAGAGAACAGTTATGAGTATTACTATATCTTATTGAAATTTTTAGAACTATCTGATACTCAAAAAGAAATGCAAGAAGTAGCGCGAAAGTTTACTAGAGAAGAGATTATCCCAGTAGCTTGCAGAATATGATAGAACAGGAAAATATCCATGGGATATTATTAAAAAGGCATGGAGTATTGGTCTTCTAAATAAAAGCATTCCACAACATTGTGGTAAGTTTGACATATCAAATTTTATTATGAATGTGTGTGTGTATGTACAATAAAATTTTGACATATATATATATATATATATATACATATACATATACATATATACATACATATATATATATATATATATATATACACACACACTCACTCGAAAAAAAAGCGGTACACCTAAAATTTGTCAAAAAATCACTAAACTTCCAATGACCATAACTACGCGAGTAATAAAGATAGAAAGGTTTATAAAAAAAGAAATTAAAGCTTCAAATGTCTACTTTAAGAATTGATTTAGTAAAATTTTGCGTAATAATTTTTTTTAAAATGGCGTATGACAAAACGAGAGCATGCAAAATTGAAAAATATTGGTCCGAGTTTGCGACGATCCATGGCGTGAGGCAAGTATCGCAACTTAATGGGATAAAAAGCATGCGATAGTACAGAGTTTTCCCTTCAAAATGCTTTTTACTCGTCTTGATACGATGATTTTTCGTTGAGATATGCGCATTTAAAGTAAAAAACTGCCTTTTTATTCAAATGCGCATATCTCAGCGAAAAATCATTGTATCGAGACGAGTAAAAAAGCATTTTGAAGGGAAAACTCTGTACTATCGCATGCTTTTTATCCCATCAAGTTGCGATACTTGCCTCACGCCATGGATCGTCGCAAACTCGGACCAATATTTTTCAATTTCGCATGCTCTCGCTTGTCATACGCCATTTTGAAAAAAATTATTATGCAAAATTTTACTAAATCAATTCTTTAAAGTAGACATTTGAAGCTTTAATTTCTTTTTTTAGAAACCTTTTTATCTTTATTACTCGCGTAGTTATCGTCATTGGAAGTTTAGTGATTTTTTGACAAATTTTAAGTGTACCGCTTTTTTTTCGACTGATGTATATATATGTGTGTGTGTGTGTGTGTGTGTGTGGTGTGTGTGTGTGTGTGTGTGTGTGTGTGTGTGTGTGTGTGTGTGTGTGTGTGTGTGTGTGTGTGTTAATGTATTATACAACACACCAAGTATAGTATAGATATAGCATAACATTGTTAGATAGAGAATAATACTGATGCAAGAATAAATTTACAAACTTATAACTTATTCCAGGTGGTTTAGAAAGTAAGTATTTTTGATTCATGCTTGGTTACTGAAGAATTGCTTACGGATGTACAGGAATAACAACTGCAATAGAAACCACAGTTCTTGGAGTATGTCTCTTTTTTGTTATGAACGATATCTCAGTTCTATATCACATAAAATTTTAGCAATAATTTTCTTAATAAAATAAAAATTAATTTTTCTTCGGTTTATTAAGTTCCAATTCCTTTATTAAATCTTATATTTTATTTACTTAATACAGCAATCACACATACACACATACACCGCACGCGCGCGCGCGTGTGTGTGTGTGTAAAATTTTTCTAGTTTTATTATAAATATACATATATTTATATTTTTACCCATTTAGCCAAACTCCAGTTATCATAGCTGGAACAAAGGAACAGCAAAAGAAATATCTTGGCAGACTTTTAGAAGAGCCACTTGTTGCGGTAAATTTACAATTAAATTTGCATGTAAAAGTTAATTACATATATATGTATGAATGTATATATATTTATAGGCATATTGTGTTACTGAACCTGCTGCAGGATCTGACGTGGCAGGTATCAAAACTAAAGCTGAAAAGAAAGGAAAAGAATGGATAATAATGGCACAAAGATGTGGATTACAAATGGTGGTGTTGCCAATTGGTACAATAACATGCTCCAATATTTAGCATTAATTTCTAAAAAGCATTATTTACATTTTCACCTTTTTATCATATAGGTATTTTGTTCTGGCAAGAACAAATCCAGATCCAAAAGCTCCAGCTAATAAAGCTTTTACAGGTTTTATTGTAGAACGTAAAAGTGATGGCTTAAACTCCTGGTCGTAAGGTAATTTCCAATATGATAAACTTTATTTATATTTTATTGAATTCTATTAAAATTTTTACTGATACGACCTGCTTTTCACTTCTTTAAGGAATTAATATGGGGCAAAGAGCAGCGACACACGAATGATAACATTCGAAGACGTTCGTGTTCCTGAAGAGAATGTATTGCTTAAAGAAGGAGAAGGTTTTAAAATAGCTATGAAGACTTTTACTAGAACACGATCACCAGTAATATGTCTATTCATTCGTTAAATGCCAAATAAGTTTAATATAACATTTATGCAAACGTTATCTTCATTTTTATATTGCAGGTTGCAGCATCGTCTACTGGTTTGGCCCAGAGAGCTTTGGACGAAGCAACGAATATTCGATGGAACGCAAAACATTTGGTATACCAATAGCGCAACATCAAGCAATAGCTTTATGCTAGCTGATATGGCTGTTGGCGTTGAAACTTCTAGATTAGCATGGATGAAGGCAGCCTGGGCTGCTGACAAAGATTTACCGAATGCTACATTGCTCGCTAGTATCGCAAAATGTTATAGTGCTGATGTAGCTAATAAATGTGCTACAGACGCTGTACAGGTACGATATAATAATTTATATATCTATGAATTTTATGTTAAGTTGTAACAGTCAGTAAAAGGCTCGAGTATGTTCTCTTTTTACAATTTGTCATACATGATAATTTTTCAATTTAGGTTTTCGGTGGTGCGGGTTTCAATTCCGAGTATCCAGTAGAGAAGCTTATGCGCGATGCAAAAATTTATCAGATATATGAAGGTACTTCACAGATTCAAAAGTTGATTATATCGCGTGGTCTCTTTGACGAAGCCTAAACAAAAGAGCAGCTAAATAATCATGTGCCAATTGAGTTATGAAGAAAATTTGAATTATAAAATTTATTTTTATAAAGAAGTATTTTTTTTAGTATTCTTATTAAAGTTACAAAATGGTAAACTTATATCTACATCTAACATATCATATGCAATGTTTATACTCTTAGAATATGTGCTTATACTTTTAGAACATTATACATTAATATAAGGTAAAAGTTGAAATTTTTATACTTAAATGTGATTTATAAATTTGAAATAATTATTTAAAAAATATATGTCAACTACACAAATTATGCAAATTTTTTTAATGTAAATAAAGGATTGTAATATTTCACACAAAAAATAATATTTTATGAAATCATAATTCTTTTAATTTATTCCGAAAACCGATAGAAATTATTTAAGAACTATGTGAATATAAAAACTAACGAAGTATTAACGAAAAAGCAGATTTGTATACAGTGTTAGCTACAATTTTAATTGCTCCGATATACAATATTTAGTTCTTTACGTGTTTACATTTTTATGGAATTTAATTTATGACGGAGCCTTTATTGTGTATTTAAAAGTTAAACCCTCAAAGGGATCGCGATTTAAATAAAATTGTTTCATTCTTTAACTCTCGATAATCTTTCGTATCTCGGGGAATTTTTTATGTGAGTCGATTTCAACACATTTGTACTTTAGCAAAGGAATGAACAACTAGCAACTATAATAGAAAAAACGCAGACTCTTAGTCGCGCAACGACGTCAAAGGCGAAGGCTCGCAAATGCGGGAAGCTTGTGGTGTTTTTCGTCGTGACACGTTGGACCATTTTAAAAGGGCCGCGCTCCCATAACAAACGGCGCTAACCACGCCACGATCAGGAGTGCGTTAGTCAAGTGTAGAGTCCTATATAGAAAGAAACGAAATCAGCTGCTATCTTGAGCTCATTTTGAGATTTGGCAACGCTGCGTTGTAGCACATGTTTATAGTGGAACTCCAATACATTGTCATGCATAACCTAACCTGTCTAATTGGAAATAAGATTTAGAAGTTACTCCGAATTGTTTTGAGATAACTTATACAGAAGAAAACCTCTTGTTGGGTAAGTTGAAAGTGAAATACTGTTGCTATTTAATTTAATTAATAATTCCTTATTTATTTTATTAAAGCAATAACAAAAAGAAAGGAACACGAAAGAAACACATAAATTAATAGCTTCTCAATGTTTGAAACACCGCTAATTTACGGACTCAACATGGCATCAACCAATCAGAAATTTCGACGTCGATTTCGCTTCTCTCTTATACAGGACTTTAATCAAGTGCATTGTTCATTTTGAAAACGTATTACGCATGGTGTAAGGAGACAAGGGCCGGTATTCATAGTCGAATCTTACTCAAGACCCATCTTAATCCACACAGTATACTTTATCCTAGGGATGTCCTAGGAGGTCATTTTGGAATATCGCAATATCGTTGGATATCCGTGGACCATTTACGATATCCAAGGGATATCCAAAAGATCCACAAATGTCCACCGATTTGACATCCTGTGGATATCTCAAACGATATCCAGAGGATGTCCAAGAGATTTCTTAAGATATCGTAATATACCCTCCCAGTGAACACAGTAATATAGTAGCAGCGTAACAGCAATGTAATCGAATATAACAGGTTACGTTACTCTGAAGTTACACGTAACTTACATGTAAGTTACAATTTTCGACTCAGCAATATAACATGTTATAATTACATGTTATCTAACCGTCACACAACAGTTACAAAGAAAAATAAAATAAAATAAAATTTCATTTTTTTAAATTATTTTCAACAGCACATACTAAATTTAGGATAATTTTATTAATTAATTAAATTTAAATTATGTTATTTTTATTTTATTCTTACTTGCCGCTGCTAGGTTTGAACCCGGAACCTTAGGATGACGAACCTTGTACTCTACCTGCTACGCCAATTTGACTCATCGATATGGGTACTTGTTATTGTCTACATATACCTATATTTATAAACTGACGCAACTATATTTTTTTATAAAAGCAATTAAATTTTGCAAACATATTAAAAATAAACAGCATTAATTTATTTACTTATTAATTTCATTTTGTTAAAATTATTTTTTCCATACCTTAATAATTTGATGGAAATTACGATCCTTTAGCACTAATCTTTGAAGCGTTCAAATGATTAATTAGATGGTTAACTATATAGATCATAATTCTAAGAAAAATTGAATAGTATAACTTATTATTCTGTTTTTGTTCAGCACATGATGAATTTAGATTTTGTGCATTTTTTGTGCGCAGTAATTGTACCGTTATTTTTGAAACATTATCTTTATAATAATTTTTTTTATTATCAAATAGATCTGTCATTCAGGATGTTATAATTGGTCTGATTTCTGAGTCAACTACGACGCATCGTTTCGTAATAACATTGATACGAACGTGTTATGTTACGATTATACAATTTTTGTTGAATAACTGTAACGCCAAAACGATATAACAGCTATATCATTCACTTGCGTATAACAAATATTACGTAACAGATTATTTCCATGTCATATAGAACCTACATATCACAAGAATAACAATGTTAAATTACATGTACTTCTATGTTATATTGCCGCTATAAAATGTGTTCACTGGGATAGTTTACGCCACATACGCTATAGATTTTAGTACTGGCAGTGAATATCAAAATGCAGTCTTAGTTTATATTTTATCATATGATTATGTAATATGTATAGTATTTATGCTTTATAACGGTGTGCATTTAAATATTGTGTGAAAAGTTGAATAATTTTGTAATAATATTACATATGTATACACAGTATGTATTATGTATATTTTTTACTTTTGTATATTGTGTGAAGTTTTATGATTCCCAGGTAGCAAGGTGACGTTAATACGACGTCAATAATTCGTCATTTAAGGTCGCAGACGTCATGTTACCAATTAAGACGTAATAGTAACGTCATTTTTTGACCATTAATTACGCCAGTCATTTATCCATCCTACAACGTATTCCGACGTCATATTCTTGACTATTAATAACGTCAGTTATTGATCATTTTACGACGTATTATAAGATTTTATTAGTTACTAATTACTGACGTTAACTATAATTCTTTGTAATAATTGACGATTTGACCTCAAATGACAAATTATTGAGGTCTAGTGGACGACACCTTGTTACCTATAACTATCATTATTTAAAGAAATGTTTATAAACAACATTATTAAATTATATAATATTTTATATAATTAATACTATCAATATTTTAGAATCATCCCAGGCAGACATAATATTATGATAATATTTTATTAATATTTATTAATATTTATTTTTTCAAAATATTATATAAATATTTTACACATATTTTATATATACGAAGAAAAAATCTTTATTCAACATATTAAAATATAGATTAATATTTTTATAATATTTATGGTAAATAAAATAAAGATTTGTATAAGTAATATTTTGTAAATATTTATAAATATTTCATAATATTTTTATAATATTTATGATAAATCTTTATGATTTGTCAAATCTAAGACCACAAAATATTTATAAAATATTTAGATAAATATTTATAAATATTTGGATAAATATTTATATAATATTTTAATAAATATTATAAATATTTTATAAATATTTTATAATATTGCGTGCTGTCTGGGGTATAATTTAGCTTATCAAAACGAACAGAGCAAAAACATATTTTTATAAGTTATTGCACATTTATTCGCATATGTAGAAATCAGGAAAAAACTGTAAATTTATATTTATTTATAAAATATTAGTTAACTACAAGTTTCATGTTTCTCGCATCTATTGAACTGATCTATAACAAATATGTATTCATGGATCATCAAGTGTTCATGGATCATCACAAAGGCAAGTAGCGTACGATCTTCGAAGTCAAGCAACGTCGACGGCGGTTCAGAGTTGGATGGGTGACCGCGGAAGTTAGGCAATTCAAACGTGACTATGGTGGTTGGGTCGTGAGGCTTGTTGAGAAACAACGTAGATTTTTTCATTATAATTATGTTATTTCGATATTTCATATGCAAGTACTGCATATATAGGACATGTACCCGAAATATTTTCTAAAAACTTCATAATAACGGCTTTTACTACCTGGGATAGTCCCAAAAATGACGTTAAATGTCGTCTTTATTAAATGTAACCTAAAAACCTATGTTTTTTCATAAAAATAAAATAAAATACCGTCAAATGTACGATACTAGCTTCTTGAAAATGACGTCAATAATATGAAAAT